>NC_090752.1:1741320-1748820 GCF_036898095.1 Palaemon carinicauda | reverse complement strand
CTATAAACAAATAGAAGGAAGTGAGTTATTTGGTATGTGGAAAATAACTTAATGAATAAACAGTTTTGAATATTATTTGTTCTTAGGCAACAACAGCAAACCAACCTAGTATTGCTGGACCTGACTAAAATAAATAGTTTTAAATCTTATTTGTTCATTAGCAACAATAACTGCAAGCTAACCAAGTTTGGGTGGCCTGACTAGTACAGCTTTGCTGGTCGTGGCGATACGCAAACCCTTCCGCCACGTTTAGGTATCCCCAGTCACAGAGGATATACTGTATATATATATATATATATATATATATATATATATATATATATATATATATGTGTGTGTGTGTGTGCCTATATATATATATATATATATATATATATATATATATATATATACAGTATATACTGTAAGTATATATATATATATATATATATATATATATATATATATACATATATACATATGTATACACACACATCAACTCAACAACATCAAACGCAGCCATTTTAATGCACTGCAGGACAAAAACCTCAGACATATCTTCATTAACATCTGGAGTTTGTCCAGCTTTCACCACCACGCTAGCTTACAGCTGATTGATGATGGTGGTAGACATTCATCTAATTACACACAGCAAACCAACCTAGTATGGGCCTCATCACGAAATATTTCTAATAAGAAAAAAATGTTCTTACGATATCCACAATCAAGTATATCCTGGGGACTCCATTCTCCATCAACGCATGTAACGTTCAAGCTGGATGCACCGTCAGTGAACTGTCCGTCGCAGTTGTAAGTAGCCACTGCACCGTAGGCAGGTACACCGACGTACGGTACCACTGAGACTCCTGCTGGAGCCTCTGGGAGCGTGCTGTTGCACTCTGGAGATAGGAAAAGGAGAGTCCTTCAGGATTCAATGGGTCGTTTTATAAGTATTCGATTGTCAGGATGCCTGAGAATTTCAGATCGTTCATTTATAGATATTTGAATAAAAAGTGCAATTTCATTTAGGAGGGAATTTATAGGTCATAAATGGATAGATACATGGTATAAATTAGTATTAAATTGATAGGTCATAAGTGGATAGATATATGGTATCAATTATGATTAAATTAATAGGTCATAAACAAATGGCTAGATAGTAGCAAATATGATTAAATTGATAGGTCATAAGCGGATAGACAGATAGTATCAAATAGTATTAAATTGATAGGTCATGAACGGATAGATAGATAGTATCAATTATGATTAAATTGATAGGACATAAAAGGATAGATAGATAAGTCAATTATGATCAAATTGATAGGTCATAAAAGAGAGGCTAGATAGTAGCAAATTTGATTAAATTGATAGGTCATAAGCGGATAGATATATGGTATAAATTAGTGTTAAATTGATAGGTCAATTCGTATTAAATCAATAGGTCATAAATGGATGACTAGAAAGCACGTACACCCAGCACCGAAATTTGAAAAACTGTCTCCTCAGTTTTGTTCCCACTGTACACAGTCCTCGCAAGCTTAGGGCAATTAATCCTTTCACCCCCCAAAGGACGTACCGGTACGTTCTTGCAAAATACAGTTAATTACATGTTTTTACATATTTTTGATAATTTTAAGAGAAACTTCAGGCATTTTCCAAAAGAGTGAGACCAACCTGACCTCTCTAGGACAAAAATTAAGCCTGTTAGAGCAATTTAAAAAAAATATATATAGCAAAATGTGCCCAAAATTTAACCTTATTATTATTATTATTATTATTATTAAATGCTAAGCTACAACCCTAATGGGAAAAGCAGGATGCTATAAGCCCAAGGGCCCCAACAGGGAAAATAGCCCAGTGAGGAAAGGAAATAAGGAAATAAGGAGATAAGGAAAAATAGAACATTTTAGGAATAGTAACAATATTAAAATAAATATTTCCTATTTAAAATATAAAAACCTCACCTTGGCACTTCGGAACAGAAGTCATGGACCAGACGCCCTGCAGACACGTCGTGATGAAATCCACACTGTTGCTTCCTGCAAATCCTCCTAAGCATTTATATTTCACTAGATCGCCTTGGACGCCGGACCCGGTGAAGGTCATGGTCACTGGTGGGACGGCCGTTGGCGGAGGTCCGCAGGCTGGAATGGATAGGGTGGGATAGGAATGGTTGGGATTGTATATAATGTATATATATTTATGTATGTATGTATGTATATATATATATACATACATATATATATATACATGTATGTATGTATATATATATATATATATATATATATATATATATATATATATATATATGCATATATATGTATATGTATATGTATATATATATATATATATATATATATATATATATATATATATATATTTATTTATATTTATATATGTATACATATATATATGTGTGTATATTTATATATACACAAGTATATATATATATATATATATATATATATATATATATATATATATGCAGAAGAACCACAGGGAAAATGAAAATACAGAATATACACTTGAGTCCTGACTAGTTTCGTGATACTTCCTCAGAGGACTGATTTATTGAGAGAGGTTTCTTACAATTTATAGGGAAAGCAAAAGTACGAACATACATATAGAGATTTAGAGAACAATGACACTCCCTTACCCGCTACCTGGGCTTGACTCAGGTGTGAGGAGGAGGAGTCCGCAAGCTCGTTAGACACCTGCTAAAAAGGGTCATTTCTAGTGGCGGGTATATTCTTGTTTTCTTCTTATTTTACTTTCATTACAGTTATTTATATGTCAATGTGGTAGCCTTATCTATATAAATACATAAGCAAAACATACACAAAAATACAAATACATACACATATATACATATATATATACACACATACATACATATACATATATATACATATATACACACGTACACATACATATACATACGCATACACATATACATATATATACATACATACAGATACAAATACATATACATATACATAAATACTTACACATACACATACATATACATACACATACATATATACATATATATACACATACATATATACATATATACATATATACACATACATACTTATGCATATATACATTTATATGTATACAACATTAATATCATAAACATATAATCATGTATATATCAATACTTATATCTAGCATAACACTATATAGTGCCAATATACTTATGCATACTATATAAAATAATTGTTTCCTTTAATGAATGGTAGCTTAGGTCTAAATATTAATTTCACACCGACGTTACTTATTCACAATACATTCAATTCTACATTAAGTGGTTAATGATTTTTTATATAGTTTACAAATCTCTTTGCATATAAAGAATTGAATGTATTGTGAATAATTAACGTCGGTGTGAAATTAATATTTAGACCTAAGCTACCATTCATTAAAGGAAACAATTATTTTATATAGTATGCATAAGTATATTGGCACTATATAGTGTTATGCTAGATATAAGTATTGATATATACATGATTATATGTTTATGATATTAATGTTGTATACATATAAATGTATATATGCATAAGTATGTATGTGTATATATGTATATGTGTATATATGTATATATGTATATATGTATGTGTATATATATGTATATATGTATGTGTATGTGTAAGTATTTATGTATATGTATATGTATTTGTATCTGTATGTATGTATATATATGTATATGTGTATGTGTATGTATATGTATGTGTACGTGTGTATATATGTATATATATGTATATGTATGTATGTGTGTATATATATATGTATATATATATGTATATATGTGTATGTATTTGTATTTTTGTGTATGTTTTGCTTATGTATTTATATAGATAAGGCTACCACATTAACATATAAATAACTGTAATGAAAGTAAAATAAGAAGAAAACAAGAATATACCCGCCACTAGAAATGACCCTTTTTAGCAGGTGTCTAACGAGCTTGAGGACTCCTCCTCCTCACACCTGAGTCAAGCCCAGGTAGCGGGTAAGGGAGTGTCATTGTTCTCTAAATCTCTATATGTATGTTCGTACTTTTGCTTTCCCTATAAATTGTAAGAAACCTCTCTCAATAAATCAGTCCTCTGAGGAAGTATCACGAAACTAGTCAGGACTCAAGTGTATATTCTGTATTTTCATTTTCCCTGTGGTTCTTCTGCATCTGAGCATCACGTTTTCCTGTGATTTTTACGCATATATATATATATATATATATATATATATATATATATATATATATATATATATATATATGTATATATATACATATATGAATACATATATATATATATATATATATATAAATATATATATATATATATATACATACATATATATATATATATATATATATATATACACACAAGTAAAGTATATATATATATATATATATATATATATATATATATATATATATATATATACTGTACATATATATATACATATATACATATATAAAATATATATATATATATATATATATATATATATATATATATATACATATACATATATATATATACTACTGAATATAAAAATATACATCTAATTCTTTTATACATGAATTTAAACCAACCCTCCTCCTCTTTATCACACGACTCAAAAAAACCCAATATCACAATTAACCATTTTAAAACAACCATTTGAACTACCGCCATTTTCCACCCACCAACAATTACCTATCAAGCACTCAAAACTCGGATCAGCAGCAGTCCAGTTGGGACCCGTGAATGTTAGCGTTGTCACGCTCAATCCGCTGGAAGACTGGAATCCCTCCGGGCAGGTGAAGTTCACGACGGTTCCTTGCCAGTAGTGTGAGGCTGAGTCATTGAGGGCGCTCCCTGGAGGCGCTGGAGGTGGCTGGTAGGTAACTGAGGGAGAGAGAGAGTGGGATAAATCATACGTGACAGTGGAGACCTGGTTTAAATGCCACAATGATAGTGGAGGCTTGATTTAATTCCTACAGTGATAGTGGAGGCTTGATTTAAATCCCACAATGAAAGTGGAGGCTTGATTTAATTCCTTCAATGATAGTGGAGGCTTGATTTAAATGCCACAATGATAGTGGAGACTTGATTTAAATGCCACAATGATAGTGGAGGCTTGATTTAAATCCCACAATGATAGTGGAGGCTTGGTTTAATTCCTACAATGGTAGTGGAGGCTTGACTTAAATCCCACAATGATAGTGGAGACTTGATTTAAATCCTAAAACG
The DNA here is from genome assembly GCF_036898095.1 of Palaemon carinicauda. NCBI lineage: Eukaryota > Metazoa > Arthropoda > Malacostraca > Decapoda > Palaemonidae > Palaemon > Palaemon carinicauda. The sequence continues at coordinate 1,743,598 of NC_090752.1, read as the reverse complement.
GTAGTGCAAATTTGATTTAAATCCTACAATGATAGTGGAGACCTGATTTGATTCCTACAATGATAGTGGAGAATCAATTAAAATCCTACATTGAAAGTGGGGACTTGATTTCAATCTTATCATGATTGAAGAATAGATTTAAATCCTGCAATGTTAATGGAGACTAGATTTAAATATTACAATGCTAGTGGAGACTTGATTTAAATCCCAAAATGATAGTGGAGGCTTGATTTGAATTCTACAATGATAGCGGAGACATGATTGAGTCCCACAATGATAGTGGAAACTTGATTAAAACCTTACAATAACTGGAAACTTGATTTAAATCCTACAATGACAGTGGAGGCTTGATTTAAGTACCACAGTGATAGTGGAGATATGACTTAAATCCTGCAATGATAGTGGAGACATGGTTTAAATCCTACAATGATAGTGGAGGAATTATTTAAATCCTACGTTGATAGTGGAGACATAATTTAAATCTTACGTTGATAGCGGAGACTTTATTTGAATTCTACAATGATAGCGGAGACTTGATTTAAATCCTAAGTTAACAGTGGAGACATGATTTGGATCTATAGTCAGGTGTCTTATTATATCATATAATGGTCCATCGAGGACTAAATTGGCAAAATCTAAATTATTTGAATTTTGGTACTGTATGCTGCGGAGTTTCTATGCCATAGGACACACACACACACACAACACATATATATATATACATATATATATATATATATATATATATATATATATATATATACTGTATATATATAAATTTATATATATACTGTATATATATGTGTGTATATATATATATATATATATATATATATATATATATATATATATATATATATATACTGTATATATATGTATATATATAAATATATATATATATATATATATATATATATATATATATATATATATATATATATATATATATTTGTCTGTGTGTATGTGTGTTTACAAATGTACTGTACATTTACGTCGAAGAATTCACATATCGACAGAACTCTTTGGTATTAACTGAATATAGACATCCCTGAAAATTTCCTTAACATACTAATGCATGCACTCCTAACTCCTTGATTTATTCAGGTAACAAATAACCTAGATTAAGATTTTGAATTTAATTTCCTAAATTACTTACTCCATTGACAAACTGGGTCAATTTCTGGATCATTCGACTGCGTCCAATTTCCTCCCGTGACGCAAGTCACTTCAATCAATCTGCTAAGGTCCGGGAAAGCCAAGCCTTCAGGGCAGGTCATGTTCACCTGTTGATGTTCGAAAAGAAAAAGAAATGAAAAACAATATTATCTAATTCTATCTGGTCATGTATTTAGTAAAGCAATTTTGCCTATCTCTTTTTTCCCCTACCGTTATCCCTACATTAAGGGGTCGGTTGCCTGATGATCCCTCTCCAATGCCTTCGATCAAAAGCATCTTCTTCCATCAAACCTCTTCTCTCCATATCATCCTTCACTTTATCTTCTTTCTACCGTTATCCCTAAATTAAGGGGTCGGTTCCCTGATGAGCCCTCTCCAATGCCTTCGATCAAAAGCATCATCTTCCATCAAACCTCTTCTCTCCATATCATCCTTCACCTTATCTTCTTTCTACCGTTATCCCTACATTAAGGGGTCGGTTGCCTGATGAGCCCTCTCCAATGCCTTCGATCAAAAGCATCTTCTTCTATTAAACCTCTTCTCTCCATGTCATCCTTCACTTTATCTTCTTCCCCACCGTTATCCCTACATTAAGGTGTCGGTTCCCTGATGCGTCCTCTCCAATACCTTCGATCAAAGGATCCCCTTCTACCAAACCTCTTCTCTCCATGTCATCCTTCATCTTATCTCGCCATCTATTTATTCTTCTTTCCACCATTATCCCTACATTAAGGGGTCGGTTGCGTAATGAGCCCTCTCCAATGCCTTCGATCAAAGGCATCCTCTTCCACCAAACCTTTTCTCTCCATATCTAATTCTCTCCCTCACTCTTGGTCTTCTCCCCCTAACAGGTTCCTCCCAAAACCTCCTCACTCCCTCCCTACCATCCATCCTCATCACATATCCACACCATCTCAATCCCGACACTATATATATATATATATATATATATATATATATATATATATATATATATATATATACACACACAAAGGACTGGGTTAGATTTCTCCAGTCATCTCTATCCTGAGCTTTTAATTCAATACTTCTCCCTTCATCATCTCCTACTTCGCGCTTCAGAGTCCCCAGCCATGCAGGCCTG
>NC_090752.1:1731320-1736320 GCF_036898095.1 Palaemon carinicauda | reverse complement strand
TATAGGTTAGTAGCTTGCCATAGTCAAAGTAGTAATGATAATAATACTGAAAAAAAAAAAATTGAATTCCATTCCATTGATTAGTGGTCTCAATTTCAGTTGAAATGTAAATATTGTCATAGTATTTTTCCCCAATTGATTGATATTTGATTTATTCTCAAATTATAGGTTAGTAGCTTGCCATAGTCCAAGTAGTAATGATAATAATACTAAAAAAAAAAAAAAAAAAAAAAAATGTTGAATTCCATTCCCGTGTTCCATTGTCTATGTCCATATCGGAAGGGGGTCTTAAGCCTACGTGGGAGGTGAATTTAGCGAGTTTGTGTGTGTGTGTGTGTGTTTGTGTCTGTGTACCTTAAAATAGAAGCAATAGAAGTGTCAACATTGTCAGTGTATTTTTCCTCAATTTTTTGCTATTTAGTTTATTCTTAAATTATAATTTTGCTATTTAGCATATTTCTAAAAACATGTTGAATTCCATTCTAGTGTTTCTTTGTCTATGTCCATATCGGAATGGGGTCTTAAGCCTACGTGGGAGGTGAATTTAGTGAGTTTGTGTATGTGTGTGTGTGTCTGTGTACCTTAAAATAGAAGCAATAGAAATGTCATTTTCAGTGTATTTTTCCCCAATTTTTTGCTATTTAGTTTATTCTTAAATTATAATTTTGCTATTTAGCATATAATCACATTTCTAAAAATATGTTGAATTCCATTCCTGTGTTCCATTGTCCATGTCCATATCGGAAGGAGCTATTTATCCTACGGACGAGGTGAATTTAGAGAATTTGTGCGTGTGTGTGTGTGTGTGTGTGTGTCTGTGTACCTTAAAATAGAAGCAATATTTCCTTACGGGAGCAAATTTTTTAATATATACGAAATGTAAGTACTATAGTCCATTTCTTTTAGCGATGCATATTTGCACCGACTCGCAGTGGTGCCCTTTTAGCTCGGAAAAGTTTCCGGATCGCTGATTGGTTGGACAAGATAATTCTAACCCATCAGCGATCAGGAATTTTTTCCGAGCTAAAAGGGCACTGCCGCGAGTCGGTGCAAATATGCATCGCTAAAAGAAATGGACTATAGACTGACTTAGAGAAAATGCATTCCATTCCAGTGTTCTATTGTCCAACACCATGTCGGGACTACGGGCTGAAGAATTGCAAAGGGTCCTAGCTAGGCCAAATGAACCAGGCAAGCTACAACAACAAAAAGGGAATATGTTTGTTTGTTTGTTTGTGTGTGTGTGTGTGTATGTGTGTGTGTATCTTAAAACAGAAGCTATACTTACCCGAGCAATTAGGCATTGGATCTGGACTGAATATATACGGAGGATAAGTAGCAGACGGATTCACTGAGCATGTCGTGTTCCATTACAAAAAGGGAATATGTTAGTGTGTGTGTGTGTGTGTGTGTGTGTGTGTGTGTGTGTGTGTACCTTAAAACAGACGCAAAATATACTTACCCGAGCAATTAGGCATTGGATCTGGACTGAATATATACGCAGGATAAGTAGCAGACGGATTCACTGAGCATGTCGTGTTCCATTCCACCGTTCCATTGTCCATCGCCGTGTTTGGAGGACAGACGTACGTGATGGATGAATTTAGCAGCAGAGCGTCTTCCTCGGCTATGATGTCTATGTTATAGTCACCCGAGCAGGGGACAGAGTCCATGGAACAGGCTGGAAAGAATATCAAGAAGTTAAAGAAAATACTGCCAGTGATATAAAGAAGTCAAAAGACTGCCAGCGATATAGAGATGTCAAGAAAAGAAGAAAAAATTGCCAGCGATATAGAAAAGTCAAAAGCAGGAAAACACTGCTAGTGATATGAAGAAGTCAAAAGAAGAAAATAAAACTGCCAGTGATATAAAGAGGTCGAAAGAAGAAAAAAACTGCCAGCAGTATAAAGAGGTCAAAAGAAAAAATAACTGCCCGCGATATAAAGAGGTCAAAAGTAAAAAAAAAAAAAACTGCCAGCAGTATAGAGAGGTCAAAAGAAAAAAAAACTGCCCGCAATATAAAGAAGTCAAAATTAGAAAAAAAACTGCCAGTGATATAAAGAGGTCGAAAGAAGAAAAAAACTGGCAGCAGTATAAAGTGGTCAAAAGAAAAAAAACTGCCCGCGATATAAAGAGGTCAAAAGTACAAAAAAAAACTGCCAGCAGTATAAAGAGGTCAAAAGAAAAAAACTGCCCGCGATATAAAGAAGTCCAAATTAGAAAAAAAAACTGCCAGCAGTATAAAGAGGTCAAAAGAAAAAAAAAACTGCCAGCAGTATAAAGAGGTCAAAAGAAAAAAAACTGCCCGCGATATAAAGAAGTCAAAATTAGAAAAAAAACTGCCAGCAGTATAAAGAGGTCAAAAGAAAAAAAAACTGCCAGTGATATAAAGAAGTAAAAAAAAAACTGCCAGCGATATAAAGAAGTCAAAAGAAAAAAAAAACTGCGAGCGATATAAAGCAGGCAAAAGAAGAAAATAAAACTGCCAGTGATACAAATATGTCAAAAGTAGAAAAAGACTGCCAGTGATATAAAGAAGTCATAAGAAAAAACTGCTAGTGACATAGAAAAAAAAATCTTGATTAATTTCGTTGTAATTTTTATTTTTCAACATAATTATTTATGTTTTTATTATTTATTTTATCACTATTGCTATTATATTAACATTAATTTCATAATTGATATCATTAATATCATTATCATTAAACTATTATTATTATTATTATTATTATTATTATTATTATCAAATGCTAAGCTAATAATAATAATAATAATAATAATAATAATAATAATTATTATTATCACCATCATCATCATCATCATTATTATTATTATCATTATTATTATCATCATCATCATCACCATCATCATCATAGCTATATCCAAATTCATTACCCAAATACTTCCCACCCTAAAACTCATTTTTACCAAACAAAAAATCAATACAAATTTTCCATTAAACCAAAATATAAACAATTCATACACAATAAAAAAAGAATTAAAAAATTTAAAAAACCAACAAACAAACCTTCCATTAATGTACAGTTGAATAACTCCCCTTCAACTGGTTGCCATCCACCCAGTTGACCTCGACATTCAACCGCTTGTTCCGTGAATGAGTTGTTGTGGACGAAATAGCCGGGGTAACATCTGGGGGTTAGGTTGAGATGGAAGGTTTAGTAAGGGTGGTGTGGTACACCAAGCGGGTGTGGTTGTATGTATATATGTATATGTATGTATGTATGTATATATATGTATGTATATATGTATATATATAAATATTTATATATACTATATAAATATATATATATATATATATATATATATATATATATATATATATATATATATCTATGTATATGTATGTATGTATGTATGTATATATATATATGTATATATATATGAATATTCATTTATATATATATATATATATATATGTATATATATATAAATATATATATATATATATATATATATATATATATATATATATATATGTATATATATATATTTATGTGTGTATATATACAGTATATATAAATAATTATATTCATATATATAAATAAATATATATATATATATATATATATATATATATATATATATACATATATTACATTATGCAGTATATACTGTACATAAATAAGACATAGTATAAAACATATCCTTGCAATAATCTTTAAATACAAGTTTGTTTTATTTTAAAATGAACAGAGTTTGTATCGTATTAATAAACTCTAATAAGTATAATTTCTCTCGATATACAAACGTCAAAATGCACCTCTGACAGTAATTAAACAATTGTGGTGGTCTATTGGAAACGTCCCTGCCTTGCGATTGCTAGACTGGTGTTCGAGTCCCTCAAAGTTCGATATTTTCATGTAGTGTCTGCAGCCTCACCATCCTTGTGAGCTAGGGATCAGGGTTTTGTGGGAGTCTATAGGTCTATCTGTTAAGTCATCAGCAACCATTACCTGGCTATCCCTGGTCCTAGCTTGGGTGGAGAGCGGGCTTGGGGGCTGATAAAGTGGATATATGATCAGTCTCTGCTTTGTCACTGTCCCTTGCCTCTGCCATTCATGAGCGGCCTTTAAACATGAAACCTTTAAAGTTTTTTAAAGGCCACTCATGATTGGCAAAGGGAAGAGACAGTGACATTGTCCTAGCAAGCAGAACAATGCCCTAGAAACTGACCATATATACATATGATCAACGCCCAAGCCCCCTCTACACCCAAGCTAGGACCAAGCAAGGCCAGGCAATGGTTGCTGATGACTCAACAGATAGACCTACAGGCTCCCCCAAACAACCCATTCTTAGCTCACAAGGTGAGGTTGCAGCGATCAAAAGAACCAACGAGTTTGAGAGGGATTCGAACCCCAGTCTGGTGATCACCAGTCAGGGACGTTACCTTATAGGCCACAACAACCACAGCTATAACTAGTTGGAAAAGCAAGATGCTATAAGCCCAAGGGCTCCAACAGGGAAAAATAGCCCAGTGAGGAAAGGAAATAAAGAAATAAATAAACGATAAGAACAAATCAACAATAAATCATTCTAAAAACAGTAACAACGTCAAAACAGATATATCATATATAAACTATAAAAAGGTATATATAGGAGGTAAAAAGATTCGGGGCAGACCCAACTATCTCTTTACAGCAACCAGACTTCTCTGTTAAAGGTTTTAAAGGTCGCTCATGAATGGCAGAGGCAAGAGACAGTGACATTGTCCTAGCAAGCAGGACAATGCCCTAGAGACTGACCATATATTATATGATCAGCGCCCAAGCCTCCTCTCCACCCAAGCTAAACCAGGGAGGGCCAGGCAGTGGCTGCTGACGACTCAGCAGATAGATCTATAGGCTCCCCCAAACCCCCCAACCTTAGCTCACAAGGTGAAGTTGCAGCGATCAAAAGAACCAACGAGTTTGAGCGGGACTAGAACCCTAGTATGTTAATCACCAGTCAGGGATTTTACCTTATAGGCCACAGCAACC
>NC_090752.1:1711320-1726320 GCF_036898095.1 Palaemon carinicauda | reverse complement strand
TAATATCGATGATGATAATAATAATAATAATAATAATAATAATAATAATGATAATAATAATAATAATAATAATAATAATAATAATAGTAATAATAATAATAATAATAATCATATTGATAACAATAATATCGATGATAGTAATAATAATGATAATGATAATAATAATAACAACAACAACAACAACAACAACAACAATAATAATAATAATAATAATGATAATAATAATAATAATAATAATGTTTATTTTACACTAAAAATAGTACATACAAAAAACCCGACAATGTAAAACAAAAATCAAATCAATAAAATTTACAAATAAAAAAAATGTACATATACATTACTGCAATGTATTACATTTATCACTGTACAACTATATATACAGTGGTCGCTCACAATACGCAGAATCAGTAATGCGTGAACGAATGAGAAACACCACTCGGCAATTGAAATGAGAAACACCACAATGCAATTGAAATGAGAGACACCACTTTTCTCTTCTGTTGTGAACTGATCTCTCATAAATATGGGGGAAAACTCCAGTTTATGACTTATTTGACCTAAGTTCAATATTTCGAATATTGATCAAAGTGACGATAATAAACAATAACAATGACATTATGACATAATTTGATTTGGTTAAGTTAATACTTGTATACTACTAAAAGTTTAGATTATTCCGTTGTAAAGGATCTTACAGTATACGTACCATTAACACAAGAAAATAGAAGTATATATGGCATTAACACAAGGGAATAGAAGTGTATGTGTTATTAACAGTAGGGAATAGAAGTGCATGTGTTATTATCGCAAGTAACTAGAAGTGTATGTGACGTTAACACAAGGGAATAGAAGTACATGTGTTATTAACAGTTGGAAATAGAAATGCATGTGTTATTAACACAAGGGAATAGAAGTGCATGTTTTATTAACACAATGGAATAGAAGTATATGTGTTATTAACAGTAGGGAATAGAAATGCATGTGTTATTAACACAAGGGAATAGAAGTGCATGTTTTATTAACAGTAGGGATTAGAAGTGCATGCGTTATTAACACAAGGGAATAGAAGTGCATGTTTTATTAACACAAGGGAATAGAAGTGCATGTTTTATTAACACAATGGAACAGAAGGGAATGTGTTATTAACACAAGGTAATATAATAGCATGTGTTATTAACAGTAGGGAATAGTTCATGTGTTATTAACAGTAGGGAATAGGAGTGCAAGTGTTGTTATCCCAGGGGAATATAAGTGCATGTGTTATTATCATAAGGGAATAGAAGTGCATGTGTTATCAACACAAGGGAATAGAAGTACAAGTGTTGTTAACAGTAGGGAAAAGAAGTGCATGTATTATTATTACAAGGAACTAGAAGTATATGTGACATTAACACAAGGGAATAGAAGTCCATGTATTATTATTACAAGGAACTAGAAGTATATGTGACATTAACACAAGGGAATCAAAGTGCATGTGTTATCATCATAAAGAACTAGAAGTTAATGTGACATTAACACAAGGGAATCAAAGTGCATGTGTTATTATCACAAGGAACTAGAAGTATATAGTATAGGTGACATTAACACAAGGGCATAGAAGTGCATATGTTATTAAAAAAAAGGGAATAGAAGTGCTCAAAAGGGAATAGAAGTGCATGTGTTATTAACACAAGGGAATAGAAGGGCATGTGACATTAACACAAGGGAATATAAGTGCATGTGTTATTAACACAAGGGAATGGAAGTGCATGTATTATCATCACAAAGAACTAGAAGGTAATGTGACATAAACACAAGGGAATCAAAGTGCATGTGTTATTATCACAAGGATCTAGATTCTAGAAGTATATGTGACATTAACACAAGGGAATAGAACCGCATATGACATTAATATAATGAACTAGAAGCGAATGTGACATTAATATAATTAGAATCACTTTTGGCCTCAGCACAAGAAACTTACTGTACATAAACCAGTGGTACAAGAAATGTTGTTCACGTCAGGTGGCTGTGGTACAAAGACTGGCGGAGCGTTGTTCATCCTGTGAGAGACAATGGAAAAAAAAAATCTATTTGTTTTTTGATAAATAGATTTCAAGCACAATATTTTGGAACGAGGACGATTCTCAAGAATCATTGAATCATATAACACTCGTGATTTCAATCAATGTAAACATCAACCACAATGGCATTCAACACCGAATTAAATCTTTGGAATATATATCCACTGGAATTCATGTATGGTAATAGCTTCTGGCCGGGCAGAGATTCGAACCCTTGCCTATATATCTCTTGATGGCTCAATTGGTAGAGTCCTTGCAGGCATGTTTTCGGCTGAATAGGCAGGGGTTCGAATCTCTGCCCGGTTAAAAGCTATTACCATATATGAATTCCAGTGGATATATATTACCAAGGTTGAATTCGGTATTAAATGCCATTTGGGTTGATATTTGCACCCACACACATATGTATATATATATATGTAAATATATATATATATATATATATATATATATATATATATATATATATATATATATATATATATAAATATATCTGATATATATCCATAAAACTGCACCAATCAATGCATGAAAAACAATATCATTCTCTCAAGCATTTTAAGGATGTGCCCTTTGCCAAAGGCCTCTCCACCTTACCCAACGTGAGCTGTGTAATACTGATTTCCCAAAGTGGCAAAATCCAGGTCTCGGTGATCCACAATTCGCGCCAAAGTCGCATTGTCCAAGCTACACCTGAAGGAGTAAATGAATAAGATACTTTACTTCATAATATTGAATGCACCAGTCTATAATATAAGAGCTAGAATATGATCATCTGCATTTTTACTGCTTAATATTGAATGCATCATCCATAATCTAAGAACTAGAATATGATCATCTGCATTTTAACTGCTTAGTAAGAACTAGAATATGATCATCTGCATTTTTACTGCTTAATATTTAATGCATCATCCATAATCTAAGAACTAGAATATGATCATCTGCATTTCAACTGCTTAATAAGAACTAGAATATAATCATCTGCCTCTTTACTGCTTAATAAGAACTAGAATATGATAATCTGCATTTTAACTGCTTAATAAGAACTAGAATATAATAATCTGTATTTCAACTGCTTAGTAAGAACTAGAATATAATCATCTGCATTTTAACAAAAGGGTTAACTGCTTGATAAGAACTACAATATGATCATCTGCATTTTAACTGCTTAATAAGAACTAGAATATAATAATCTGTATTTCAACTGCTTAGTAAGAACTAGAATATAATCATCTGCATTTTAACAAAAGGGTTAACTGCTTGATAAGAACTACAATATGATCATCTGCATTTTAACTGCTTAATAAGAACTAGAATATAATAATCTGTATTTCAACTGCTTAGTAAGAACTAGAATATAATCATCTGCATTTTAACAAAAGGGTTAACTGCTTGATAAGAACTACAATATGATCATCTGCATTTCAACTGCTTAATAAGAACTAGAATATAATAATCTGTATTTCAACTGCTTAGTAAGAACTAGAATATAATCATCTGCATTTTAACAAAAGGGTTAACTGCTTGATAAGAACTACAATATGATCATCTGCATTTTAACTGCTTAATAAGAACTAGAATATAATAATCTGTATTTCAACTGCTTAGTAAGAACTAGAATATAATCATCTGCATTTTAACAAAAGGGTTAACTGCTTGATAAGAACTACAATATGATCATCTGCATTTTAACTGCTTAATAAGAACTAGAATATAATAATCTGTATTTCAACTGCTTAGTAAGAACTAGAATATAATCATCTGCATTTTAACAAAAGGGTTAACTGCTTGATACGAACTACAATATGATCATCTGCATTTCAACTGCTTAATAAGAACTAGAATATAATAATCTGTATTTCAACTGCTTAGTAAGAACTAGAATATAATCATCTGCATTTTAACAAAAGGGTTAACTGCTTGATAAGAACTACAATATGATCATCTGCATTTTAACTGCTTAATAAGAACTAGAATATAATAATATGTATTTCAACTGCTTAGTAAGAACTAGAATGTAATCATCTGCATTTTAACAAAAGGGTTAACTGCTTGATAAGAACTACAATATGATCATCTGCATTTTAACTGCTTATTAAGAAGTAGAATATGATCATCTGCATTTTAACTGCTTAATAAGAACTAGAAAATTATCATCTGCATTTTAATTGCTTAATAAGACCTAGAATATGATCATCTGCATTTTAACTGCTTAATAAGAACTAGAATATCATCATCTGCATTTTAACTGCTTAATAATAGAATATGATCATTTGCATTTTAACTGCTTAATAAGAACTAGAATATGATCATCTGCATTTTAACTGCTTAATAAGAACTAGAATATGATTATCTGCATTTTATTTGCTTAATAAGAACTATAATATGATCATCTGCATTTTAACTGCTCAATAAGAACTAGAATATGATAATGTGCAATTTAACTGCTTAATATTGAAAGCATCATCCACAATCAAAGAACTAGAATATGATCATCTGCATTTTAATTGCCTAATAAGAACTACAATATGATCATCTGCATTTTAACTGCTTGATATGAACTAGAATATGATCATCTGCATTTTAACTGCTCAATAAGAACTAGAATATGATAATGGGCAATTTAACTGCTTAATATTGAAAGCATCATCCACAATCAAAGAACTAGAATATGATCATCTGCATTTCACTTGTGGTGTGTAATACTCTCCACAGAACATCTCTGAATTGAAAACTACCGTTTTTGTCTCGACTTACGCAAATTGGGATTTTCAATACTGGCCAAATGACTTGGTACTGGGGTCAGGAAGGCCATTTACCACTAAGGTATGGCTAGGAAGAAACCCTGCATTTGAATTTAGTAATGATTAATAATTGATATAGATATATATATATATATATATATATATATATGTATGTATATATATATATATATATATATATATATATATATATATATATATATTTATATATAAATGTATAAGTAAATATATATATGTATATATATATACAATATATATACATATATATATTTATAAATATATATATATATATATATATATATATATATATATATATATATATATATATATATATATATATATATGTGTATATATATACATATCTATATCTATATATATATATATATATATATATGCATATATATACAGTAAGTGTATATATATATACAGTATATACATATATATATATATATATATATATATATATATATATATATATATATATATTTATATACTGTATACAACAAATACAGCCGTTTCTAGACCACTGCAGGACAAAGGCCTCAGACTTTGTCCTTATCCCTCTATGGGGTTTGGCCATTTTCATCACCACGCTAGTCACTGCGGATTGGTGATTAAGGAAACTTCAGTCTGATCCCTCACAGCGATCCAACCTAGTAGGGGTTGACCTGACTAGTACAGCTTTGCTGATCATGTCAAAACAAACTTTCACCACATTAAAGTATACACGCTTAGAGAGGGATATATATATATATATATATATATATATATATATATATATATATATATATATATATATATATATATATATAAATATGTATACACACACACACACACACACACACATATATATATATATATATATATATATATATATATATATATATATATATATATATATATATATATATATATACTTACCTTAGAGAAGCACTTGTTATCCCAAACTCGGCTGCTTCGTCAGAGAACCTCAGACACACACGGCTGTGGTTGAGCGTAATGTAGTCATCTGGACAGTTATCTGTAATCGTTAAGATTTCTAACTAAATTTCTATTGAATTAACGAATGATTATAAGTTGTAAAGTCATAATGATAATAATAATAATAATAATAATAATAATAATAATAATAATAATAATAATAATGATAACAATGAAATTATTATTAGTATCATTATTATTATTATTAACTGAGTTACAACCCTAGTTGTCAAAACAGGATGCTTTGAGCCTAAGGGCTCCAATAGAAAAAATAGCCCAATGAGGAAAGGAAATGAGCAAACATGAGCAATCAACAAACTAAAAAGAAAGTAATGAACAATTGAAATATCATTATATTCACTATAAGAAAAAAAAAACTGGTGTTATATCACAAGAGTGATGGAAAATCCAAACTATTGTGCAATAAAACAACCCCAGTCAGTTAGGCTGTGACAATAGAACAATCCCAGTCAGTTAAACTGTGACAATAAAACAATCCCAGTCAGTTAAGCTCAAACAATAAAACAATCCCAGTCAGTTAAGGTCAGACAATAAAACAATCCCAGTCAGTTAAGCTCAAACAATAAAACAATCCCACAATAAAACAATCCCAGTCCGTTAAGCTCAAACAATAAAACAATCCCACAATAAAACAATCCCAGTCCGTTAAGCTCAAACAATAAAACAATCCCAGTCAGTTAGGCTGTGACAATAAAACAATCTCAGTCAGTTAAGGTCAGACAATAAAACTATTCCAGTCACTTAAGCCCTGACAATAAAACAATCACAGTCAGTTAATCTCAGACGATAAAACAATCCCAATCAGTTAAGCTCAGACGATAAAACAATCCCAGTCAGATTAACCACAGACTGTACAACCTCATTTATGTTAAGCACAGAATAATACAGTCACAGTAAGAATAACCACAGATAATAAAATAATCCCAGTCAGATTAACCTCAGACAATAAAATAACCCCAGTTTTAAGCACTAATTAAAACAATCCCAGACAATAAAACATTTCCAGGCAGATTACAGACTTCTCAATCTCCATCGAAGAGTCCACGAGGCTAAAACTTACCACCACAAGGAAACTCAGGCACATAATCCCAATCAAAACCGGTGCCGTTCTGCTCGCAAGTTATGTTATTTGTTGGGACGTGAGAGTAGTCCAGGAGATCCGGTCTGTCAACACACTGGTACTGGATGACCGCTCCTTCTGTCCTTTGCGGAGGAAAGTCTATAGGAATGAACTCCCTCCATGACGGGTCGTACCCTATGGCAGGAGGACATCCATATTCTGGAAAGGAAGGTGGATATGAGCAGGGTTGCTATGATTTGTAAATGAGAAAAGGCCAATTTTAATTAAACGCGGCTTTAAAAGGCCGAGCCATTAGTAGAAAAAGGCCAAATATATAGTATTTACGACCCAGCTTTTTTCAAGATATTACTAAAGGCCAACTAATTAAGAAAAGAACAAATTTTAGGTTTTTTTGGCCTGAAAAAAGGCCAAACTGGCAACCCTGGATATGAGCCAGTGTTGCCAGGTATGGGAATTAATCCCTAGATTTGGGGATTTTTGGGCGTCTGATGGGGGTATTTTGTACAAATTTCTATGAAGAAACAAAGACGAGTAAACCTTTTTATCGTTGCAATTCGTTTGTTTGCGCTTATATGAAGTATATTGAGTAATTTCTATATTATTAAAGCCTACGTGATCAAGACAGAAGAGAATATATTTGTGGAAATCGGGAATTTTACGCTGTTTTAGTAATTTCTAGTTTGTTTTGGGGATTTTTATACTAACCAATCTGGCAACACTGATATGAGCGTATATGCCTAAAATTACTTTGAAAGATATTTAATTGCTATAATGTGTAAGAGACTGAAAAAAAATAAAATAGAAATAATGAGAGATTAAAAAAGGATATTTATCAACAAAATACAAAATGCAATCTATAATTTAGCAGCCTAATATCGAAAAACTTTAGTTCTAAATTTAACGCTTGGAATAAAAATATCGTCGAGACCTAAATTTCTCTTCATTATAAAGCAGCGTAAGTTAAGTCCTTATTTTATTACATAGGATTTATATTTTTTATACCTTTTGTGGCAATGTCAGTTTAAGTCTCAATTGTTTCACAAGAATGTTTAAAGCACACACACACACACACACACACACACACACACACACACACAAAAAAGTACCGTCCGTGCACCACAAAACTAAACCCGTTTCACAAACAAGCATTTGAGAACTTTAGTGACCTGACAACGGTCATATGATGTCAGTGCAGGTCTGAATTGTTTCACACGAATGTTGAAAACAAACACACATACACATACACACAATTGGCATCACATTCTATAACATTCAAATCATGCAAGTACCGGCCGTGCACCACAAAACTTAAAAAACCGCCTATTCAAACGAGCATTTGAGAGTTTTGGTGGCCTGATGACGTCATCAGAAAGCTGCCTCGCTATTGGTTGACCGAATCAAAACATTAGCTTCCGTTCCGTGTTTGATTCGACATCGAAGTGTAAAACATCGTCGATTTTGACGTATTTTACGTATTTTTCCGGTATTTTATATCGATATTTTGTGTTTCGTTAACCAGTGAATGCTTTAATTACTGTGCAGTAAGTAAATAGTTTACGAAAATCACGTTATTGCCTTATAAAGTGTATATCAAGATGATGTTGTTTCGACAGTGAAGTGTAAAACATCGTCGATTTAGGCGTATTTTACGTAGTTTATCGATATTTTAAATCGATATTTTGTGTTTTGTTAACCAGTGAATGTTGTAGTTACTGTGTAATAAGTAAATAGTTTACGTAAATCACCGTATTGCCTTATAAAGTGTATATCAAGATGACGGTTTAAGAGGCAGCTCATGAAATCAATCTCATCTTTTGCATTGTTTACATTTTTTCAACTCTAAATATTTTATCAATATTTTATAAATTTTTTACAGTGAATGGTTTAATTACTGTGTAATAAGTAAATAGTTTACGTAAATCATCGCATGGCCTTATAAAGTGTATATAAAGATGATGGTTTAAGAGGCACCATGTGGTATCAGTCTTATCTTTTGCATTGTTTACATTTTTCAACTCTAAATATTTTATCAAATTTTACATATAGCCAAATTAAAAGGATAAAATACTGCTCGGGTGTATTCGCGTAGGAAGTGTTTGCCTTGTTTTCACAAGATTGACTGATCGATTTTGAATTTTCTGGAGTCCTGGCATAGGTGAGTACCCTAGGCCTAGTACATATTATATTAGTAATTTTTCGTCATTTAAAACCAAAATATATGAAAATTTAGTTTTTCATAATTCAGTTTAAGAAAATGTAGAGGTATAGGCCTATTAATTGAGACTTTTGGCATCGTATTATTCATTTTTCATTATTTAAAACCAAAATATTTTGAAGGTTAACGTTTCTCATAATTCAGTTTAGGATAATGTAGTAATATAGGCTTAATGCTTGAGACTTTTGGCATCGTATTTTTCATTTTCATTATTTAAAACCAAAATATTTTAAATGGTTAACGTTTCTCATAATTCAGGTTTGTTTAAGGTTATTGAATTGTAATCAACAATACTGGAAATGTGAATTTTGTTCAAAATTCTTTGCCTAGTTTTTAAAAATGTATTATTGTAGGTCTAGTACATGAGACTTATATGTTTAAATTTCCAAGCTTGAAGCTAAAGGATCATAGGCTTATTGCATGGGACATATATAGTAAGGAAAAATAATGGAAATATGACTTTTGTTCAAAATTGTTAGCCTAGTTTCTCAAAATTTAACAATTTAGTAATTAAAATATTGAAAATATGAATTTTGTTCAAAATTGTTAGCCTAGTCTCTCAAAATTTAGTAATATACTAATTAAAATATTGAAAATATGAATTTTTGTTCAAAATTGTTAGCATAGTTTCTCAAAATTTAGTAATATAGTAATTGGAATATTGATAATATGAATTTTGTTCAAATTTGTTAGCCTAGTTTCTCAAAATTTAGTAATATAGTAAGGAAAAATATTGGAAATATGAAATTTTGTTCAAAATTGTTAGCCTAGTTTCTCAAAATTTAACAATTAGGCCAATTGCATGAGACCTGGATGTTTAAATTTCCGTGTTTGAAGCTAAATGATAATAGGTTTATTGCAGGGGACATATATAATTTAATTTTCCTTTTTTTTTTAAAACCAGAAAAAATGTAGGCCTAGTTCTTGTGAAATACTATTGTATGGTCTGTTTTTCCTAGTTTGACGCCAAAATATGTGAATGTTTATAATTGTCATAATTCAGTAATGTTTAAAGTTGTTAGATATTAAGGGAAATACTAACAAAATAAATTTCGATCAAAATCATTAATGTTTTTTAGAACGATCAACAATATTTAGTAAGTAGGTTAGCGTAGACCAAGGTCTAAACATATTACATATTTAGACCTTGCCGTAGACCAACTGTTGCATAGGAGGTCTATTTGATGTTCATAGTGAAAGCAAAAGAAGTAGGTTTATTTAAATTGACATATAGTGTGTGTTTACATTACTGTGTTTGAAGCAAGAAGACTGCATGCTTATCGTAGGAGATATATAGTAGATTGTGTTTTTATTTCTGTATTTGAAGACGAAGAATTGTGGGCCTATTGATGTGTACATCCATTGTGAATGCATTAATTTGAGTTATGTCCAAAGAATGATACATTTAACAATTGGATATTTTAATGGATAATTTATTGTAGGCCTACGGCAATATTTTTTTCATAAATAGGCCTTGTAAGAAATTTATTGCATTTGAGTTATGTCCCGAGAGTAATGCAATTAGCAATTGGTATTTTATGGTTTAATTAGTTATAGGCCTACAGAAATATATTTTTTATCATAATTAGGCCTAGTAAGATATTTATTGCCTTTTTTTTAGTTATGTTCCAAGAGTGGTACAATTAGGAATTGGGTATATTAAAGGATAATTTGTTATAGGCCTACATCAATATATTTCATCATAAATAGGCCTAGTAAGAAATACAATGCATTCGTTTGAGTTAGGTCCCAAGGGCCGGGAATGATGTAAATCGTAAGTTCGTATGGAATTATGTTTTTATTAGACCGTCAATATTAAGATAATCTTATGAAAATTACCTTCTTATACAAGGTTAGCCAATTGAGTCATTGCGAACCTATAACTTGGTCTTCAAAATTCAAGAAGGGGAGAAATTGTTAGTTACATTTCATTGATTCATTAACAATTCTGAAATTAGGTTCGGAGTTATTAATACAAGGGAATAGAAGTGCATGTGTTATTAACAGTAAGGAATAGGAGTGCATGTTTTATTAACACAAGGGAATAGAAGTGCATGTGTTAATAACACAATGGAATAGAAGTGCATATTATTATCACAAGGGAATACAAGTGCACGTGTTATTATCACAAGGAACTAGAGGTATATGTGACATTCTTTTGAATACGACGAAGCCTTGAGATTTCGGTTAAAGTTCAACATGCGATAAGTTTAGAACGTTTTGCTATAACGTTAAATACGTTCCAACCACTTCCTGGTCAGCGAGAGGAGGCCAGGAAGTAAGTGTGAGACTAGTGCATAGTTTCCCAATTAGGAAGTTCATACAAGTTTGATATTCCAAGTTTATTAAGAAATGTTTTACAAAACGATTAACGACCACGAGCTATACTTATTGTATATAATATATTTTGTTTCTGGCGTTTTATAATAGCAACTAGCCTCAATATCTCCATTTTGGCGGGAAATTTCGACTCGGGAGAACAAGTGTAATATTGATGATGGCGAAACTTGCTGTGGTTAAATACTCTCTCTCTCTCTCTCTCTCTCTCTCCTCTCTCTCTCTCTCTCTCTCTCTCTCTCTCTCTCTCTCTCTCTTTAGGCGGGAAATTTAGATTCTAAGGAACTTTCATTTTTACAGACTACTCTTAAATGTATTATTGATGATGGCCAGATTTGCTGTGGTTAAATACTCTCTCTCTCTCTCTCTCTCTCTCTCTCTCTCTCTCTCTCTCTCTCTCTCTCTCTCTCTCTCTCTCTTAAGGCGGGAAATTTAAACTTGAAGGAATTTTCATTCTTACAGACTGCTCTTAAATGTAATATCGATAATGGCGAAACTTGTTGTGATTAAATACTCTCTCTCTCTCTCTCTCTCTCTCTCTCTCTCTCTCTCTCTCTCTCTCTCTCTCTCTTTAGGCGGGAAATTTTGACTCGGGGGAACTCTCATTCTTACAGACTGCTCTTAAATGTAATATTGATGATGGCGAAACTTGCTGTGGTTAAATACTCTCTCTCTCTCTCTCTCTCTCTCTCTCTCTCTCTCTCTCTCTCTCTCTCTCTCTCTCTCTGTTTAGGCGGGAAATTTAGACTCGAAGGATCTTTCATTCTCACAGACTTCTCTTAAATGTAATATTGATGATGGCCAGATTTGCTGTGGTTAAATACGCTCTCTCTCTCTCTCTCTCTCTCTCTCTCTCTCTCTCTCTCTCTCTCTCTATTTAGGTGGGAAATTTAGACTCGAAGGAACTTTCATTCTTACAGGCTGCTCTTAACTGTAATATTGATGATGGCGAAACTTGCTGTGGTTACTCTCTCTCTCTCTCTCTCTCTCTCTCTCTCTCTCTCTCTCTCTCTCTCTCTTTAGGCGGGAAATTTAGACTCGAAGGAACTTTCATTCTTACAGACTGCTCTTAAATGTAATATTGATGATGGCGAAACTTAATGTGGTTACTCTCTCTCTCTCTCTCTCTCTCTCTCTCTCTCTCTCTCTCTCTCTCTCTCATTATATTCAGATACTTTTTTATGATAGGAAAACAAGTAATTTATTTCTAGAATGTTGCTTAAACCTATGGTATGCACACAATAAAACTGAATTGAAATTAATGGATAAAATAACCCGCATGTTTTGGGATAACATTGATATGAAAAGTAACGAACAACCTTAGTAAGCACGTCAGTCATGAGATTGTACATGTTTTTATGCGAAATTGTAATTTTGAGTGATATATATCTATATGCTTGTATATGTATATATATATATATATATATATATATATATATATATATATATATATATATTTCATATATATATATATATATATATGTATATATATATATATATATGTATATATATATATATATATATATATTTCATATATATATGTATACATATGTGTATATATATATATATAAATATATATATATATATATATATATATATATATATATATATATATATATATATTTCATATATATATGTATATATATGTATATATATATATATATACAGTGTGTGTGTGTAAATATATGTATATATATATATATATATATATATATATATATATATAAATGTATATATATGTATATATATACAGTATGTGTGTATATATGTATATATATAATATATATTTTTAATTGTTATGATTATTATTACTTGCTAAGCTACAGCCCTAGTTGGAAAAGCAGAATATATATTTTTTATTGTTATGATTATTATTACTTGCTAAGCTACAGCCCTAGTTGGAAAAGCAGGATGCTATAAGCTCAGGGGCTCCAACAGGGAAAATAGCCCAATGAGGAAAGGAAACACGGAAAAATAAAATATTTCGAGAACAGTAACAAAATGAAAATAAACATTTCCTAACTATAAAAACTTTAGCAAAACAAGAAGAAGAGAAATTAAATAGAATAGTGTGCCCGATTGTACCCTAAGGCAAGAAAACTCTAATCTAAGACATTGGAAGGACGTGGTACAGAGGCTATGGCACTAACCCAAGATTAGAGAAGAATGGTTTTATTTTGGAGTGTCCTTCTCCTAGAAGAGCTGCTTACCATAGCTAAAGAGTCTCTTCTACCATTAACAAGTGGAAAGTAGCCACTGAACTATACAGTGCAGTAGTTAAAACCCCTTGAGCGAAGAAGAATTGTTTGGTAATCTCAATGTTGTCAGGTGTATGAGGACAGAGGAGCATCTGCAAAGATTAGGCCAGACTATTCGGTGTATATGCATGCAAAGGGAAAATGAACCGTAATCAGAGAGAAGGATCCAATGCAGTACTATCAGGTGTATGAGATCAGAGGAGAATCTACAAAGATTAGGCCGGAGTATATGGTGTATATGTAGGGAAAGGGAAAATGAACCGTAATCAGAGAGAAGGATCCAATGCAGTACTATCAGGTGTATGAGACAGAGGAGAATCTACAAAGGTTAGGCCAGACTATTCGGTGTATTTGTAGGGAAAGGGAAAGTGTACCGTAACCAGATCATTGCAAAACATTTTAAATGGTTCAGAGGATAGATAAAATGTATTTTTTTACTTCATAAATGCTATAAAATACCTGCATCGAAGGACTTCGGGCGAACGGAAACATAAATGAAGCTGAGTTGCCTTTCAGCTTCTGGTAAAGTCTCCCAGAGGACTTCGCCAATTTTCATTCTTATCTGTAAATAGAAAATAAAAAAATACATAATTTTCTATAGAAATTGCATTTCTTAGATTTTGAATCCTCTCTCTCTCTCTCTCTCTCTCTCTCTAGTAACTAGAAACTTTATTTTTTTGCATGCATCTCTCTCTCTCTCTCTCTCTCTCTCTCTCTCTAGTAACTAGAAACTTTATTTTTTGCATGCATCTCTCTCTCTCTCTCTCTCTCTCTCTCTCTCTCTCTCTCTAGTAACTAGAAACTTTATTTTTTGCATGCATCTCTCTCTCTCTCTCTCTCCTCTCTCTCTCTCTCTCTCTCTCTCTCTAGAAACTAGAAACTTTATTTTTTGCATGCATCTCTCTCTCTCTCTCTCTAGAAACTAGAAACTATTTTTGCATGCATCTCTCTCTCTCTCTCTCTCTCTAGAAACTAGAAACTAGAGACTTTATTTTTTGCATGCATCTCTCTCTCTCTCTCTCTCTCTCTCTCTCTCTCTCTAGAAACTAGAAACTTTATTTTTTGCTTGCATCTCTCTCTCTCTCTCTCTCTAGAAACTAGAGACTTTATTTTTTGCATGCATCTCTCTCACTCTCTCGCTCTCTCTCTCTCTCTCTCTAGAAACTAGAAACTATTTTTTGCATGCATCTCTCTCTCTCTCTCTCTCTCTCTCTCTAGAAACTAGAAACTTTTATTTTTTGCATGCATCTCTCTCTCTCACTCTCTCTCTCTCCCTCTCCTC
>NC_090752.1:1696320-1703820 GCF_036898095.1 Palaemon carinicauda | reverse complement strand
TGGTACAGAGGTTATAGCACTACCTAAGACTAGGGAACTCTTGCGTATTTGTTAGCAGGTAAGGAATTATATGTTGATTAACTCACGCAACTGTACGGTATACAAGGCTATGGGAAGTACCATGACATGCATAATGAAAATGCTGTATGGGCAGTCAGTGAAACTACTTACTGTCCGAACGCCTCTTCCAGTGTGTATTTCCAGGACATTCCTTGCAACATAGCCTCTGTACCATGGTCTTCCACTATCTCGGGTTAGAGTTCTCTTGCTTGAGGGTACACTCGAGCACACTATTCTATCTTATTTCTCTTCTTGTTTTGTTAAAGTTTTTATAGCTTATATAGCAGATGTTTATTTTAATGTTGTTACTCCCATTAAAGTATTATATTTTCCTTTTTTTAATTTCCTCACCAGGCTATTTTCACTGTTGGAGCCCTGCTTTTCAAAGTAGGGTTGTAGCTTAGCTATCAATAATAATAATAATAATAATAATAATAATAATATTGTAGAAAGTCTTTTAAGCCAAAGGATAACACAGCGATGTTATAATGCGTGGAATGATTGTGGAATGGTCCTTCCTAATCTGTCTGTTGAATCCGTGGAACTTTTTCAGAAGTTAAAAACTTTTTGTAAATGCTTTTCTGTTAAACGGGTCTCATTTTATATTTTATATATGACTGATTTACTTAAACGTTGTTACTGATCTTGAAATATTTATATTATTTATCTATTAATTATATATAGCGTTTATTTACTATTCCCTTATTTTGTTTCATCCCTGGGCTACTGTCCCTGTTGTTATTATTATTATTATTATTATTATTATTATTATTATTTTTATTATAATTATTATTATTATTATTTGCTATGATTATTATTTATTATTAATATTATTATTATTATTATTATTATTATTATTATTATTATTTATTATTTATTATTTATTAACTATTATTCATTAATTATTAATTATTAATTATTAGTTATCATTTATTATTTATTATTCATTTATTATTATTTATTTTTTATTTATTATTATTTATTTATTATTTATTATTATTATTATTTGGTAAGCTACATCCCTAGTTGGAAAAGCAGGATGCTATAAGCCCTTGGACTTTTAGCATTCTGCTTTTCCAACCAGGATTGTAGCTTGGCTAGTAATAATTATAGTAATTTCTCTCTCTCTCTCTCTCTCTCTCTCTCTCTCTCTCTCTCTTTCTCATCATTATGCATCACAATTAAGCCAAAGCATGGACGACTAGAATTCAAATGAGACTGACAAAAAATGACAGAATAAATGTCCACAGCAAACCACACAACAACACGACCAGTAATGCTTCTATAAATCTTTGCATACAAAGTGGTCTTGTATGTCAAGTGATAATTCTGTGACTATCATTTATGTCAGAGAGAGAGAGAGAGAGAGAGAGAGAGAGAGAGAGAGAGAGAGACTACCATTAAATAAACATTGGAAACTTATGGTGGAACTTGCTTTAATTATGTGGAAAATATATAGATTAAGAATGGAGAGAGAGAGAGAGAGAGAGAGAGAGAGAGAGAGGAAGGGACTTTACCATTAAATAAACATTGGAAACTTATGGTGGAACTTGCTTTAATTATGTGGAAAATATATAGATTAAGAAAGGAGAGAGAGAGAGAGAGAGAGAGAGAGAGAGAGAGAGAGGGACTTTACCATTAAATATACATTGGAAACTTATGGTGGAATTTGCTTTAATTATGTGGAAAATAGATAGATTAAGAAAGGGGAGAGAGAGAGAGAGAGAGAGAGAGAGAGAGAGAAGAGAGACTTTACCATTAAATATACATTGGAAACTTATGGTGGGAATTTGCTTTAATTATGTGGAAAATATATAGATTAAGAATGGAGAGAGAGAGAGAGAGAGGAGAGAGAGAGAG
Source organism: Palaemon carinicauda (assembly GCF_036898095.1). NCBI lineage: Eukaryota > Metazoa > Arthropoda > Malacostraca > Decapoda > Palaemonidae > Palaemon > Palaemon carinicauda. Next base: position 1,701,900 of record NC_090752.1, on the reverse strand, counting down.
AGAGAGAGAGTCTACCATTAAATAAACACTGGAACCTTATGGTGGAACTTGCTCTAATTATGTGGAAAATATATAGATTAAGAATGGGGAGAGAGAGAGAGAGAGAGAGAGAGAGAGAGAGAGAGGGACTTTACCATTAAATATACATTGGAAACTTATGGTGGAATTTGCTTTAATTATGTGGAAAAATATATAGATTAAGAATGGAGAGAGAGAGAGAGAGAGAGAGAGAGAGAGAGAGAGACTTTACCATTAAATAAACATTGTAACCTTATGGTGGACCTGATGAAATCCATTCGAAAGTATCTTGCTTTGATTATGCGGAAAATATATAGATTAAGAAAGAGAGAGAGAGAGAGAGAGAGAGATAGAGAGAGAGAGAGAGAGAGAGAGAGAGAGAGAGGGACTTTACCATTAAATAAACATTGGAAACTTATGGTGGAACTTGCTTTAATTATGTGGAAAATATATAGATTAAGAAAGGAGAGAGAGAGAGAGAGAGAGAGAGAGAGAGAGAGAGAGACTATACCTTTAAATAAACATTGAATACTTAGGGTGGAACATGGAATCCATACGAAAGGATCTTGCTTTAATTATGCGGAAAATATATAGATTAAGAAATGGTTAATCCAAGGCGTTTTTTTTTGTACATTGATTAATGCTCATGTACAGTGTGGTACGCTACATTCTATAGAATAAAAAAAATGATGGGTAATGTCGATAACGTAAGAAAAACTAGGGATTCGTAAGTGATATATGTAGGCAATTTTCCTTTGATGTGCCCTGACTAACAGTGTTCATGGGTGAGTTATTATGACAGAAATCGAAATAAAGGTGGCCTTATTTATCTGCCGTTTTATCATTATTTGGTGAGATAACGTCAATACGCCTTATTGAAAAGAAACGTCAATATGCTGTTATTAAAAGAAAGCGTCAAATACGCTGTTATTAAAAAGAAAACGTCATATACGCCTTATTAAAAAGAAAGCGTCAATACGCCTTATTAAAAAGAAAGCGTCAATACGCCTTATTAAAAAGAAGCGTCAATACGCCTTATTAAAAAGAAAGCGTCAATACGCCATATTAAAAAGAAAGCGTCAATACGCCTTATTAAAAAGGAAGCGTCAATACGCATTATTAAAAAGAAAGCGTTAATATGCCTTATTAAAAAGAAAGCGTCAATACGCCTTATTAAAAAGAAAGCGTCAATACGCCTTATTAAAAAGAAAGCGTCAATACGCCTTATTAAAAAGAAAGCGTCAATACGCCTTATTAAAAAGAAAGCGTCAATACGCCATATTAAAAAGAAAGCGTCAATACGCCATATTAAAAAGAAAGCATCAATACGCCATATTAAAAAGAAAGCGCTTTATTAAAAAAGAAAGTCAATACGCCTTATTAAAAAGAAAGCGTCAATACGCCTTATTAAAAAGAAAGCGTCAATACGCCTTATTAAAAAGAAAGCGTCAATACGCCTTATTAAAAAGAAAGCGTCAATACGCTGTTATTAAATAAGAAGAAAAATTATGGTACACGCAACTGAAGGCGGGTTTATGCGGTCAAACGGTTTTTTAGAATGATTTATTGTTAATTTGTGCTCATCATTTATTTATTTCCTTATTTCCTTTCCTCACTGGGCTATTTTTCCCTATTGGAGCCTTTTGGGCTTTATAGCATCTTGCTTTTCCAACTAGGGTTGTAGCTTGGCTAGTAATAATAATATTATTATTATTATTATTATTATTATTATTATGCAAGCTAAGCGACAACCCTAGTTGGAGCTCAAGGACTCCAATACTGAAAAATAGCCCAGTGAGGAAAGGAAATAAGGAAATAGATAAACTACAAGAGAAGAAAATGGACAATCAAAATATTTTGAAAACGGCAACAACATTATTATTATTACAAGCTAAGCTACAATCCATGTTGGAAAAGCTGGATGCTATAAGCCCAAGGACTCCAACAGGGAAAAATAGCCCAGTGAGGGAAGGAAATAAGGAAATAAATAAATACAAGAGAAGTAATGGACAATCCAAAATATTTTAAAAACAGCAACAACATTGAATTGGATCTTTCATTATAAAACTACATTCTAAAAACTTCAAAGAAACGAAGAGGAAGAGAAACTAGAGACAATAGCATGCCCAAGTGAACATTTCATTCTATCATTTTACGTTTGTTTACTGATTGCTTAGTACTCTATAAAGGCAGGGTCCAGAATCCAGACACTTAGATACATAACTTTGAATTTTTGGACCACATATCTATAATTTTTGGGTCACATAACTTTGAATTTATGGACAACATAACTTTGAATTTATGGACAATAAAACTTTGAATTTGAGAGCTCATAACTTTGAATTTATGGACAATAAAACTTTGAATTTTTAGAGCACATAACTTTGAATTTATTTACAACATAACTTTGAATTTATAGAGCACATAACTTTGAATTTATGGACCACATATCTATAATTCTTTGGACCACATAATTTTGAATTTTTGGAACACAAATCTATAATTTTTTTGGAGCCCATAACTTTGAATTTTTGAACTACATTTCTATAATTCTTTGTACCACATATCTATAATTTTTTTTACCACAGCTCTATAATTCTTTGGACCACAAAACTTTGAATTTTTGGACCACATATCTATAATTTTTTTCACCACATAAATTTGAATTTTTGGAGCACATAACTTTGAATTTTTGAACTACATTTCTATAATTCTTTGTACCACATATCTATAATTTTTTTTTTACCACAGCTCTATAATTCTTTGGACCACAAAACTTTGAATTTTTGGACAACATATCTATATTTTTTTTCACCACATAAATTTGAATTTTTGGAGCACATAACTTTGAATTTTTGAACTACATATTCATAATTCTTTGGCGCACATAACTTTGAATTTTGGAGCACATAACTTTGAATTTTTGGACCACATAACTCTGAATTTTTGGACCACACATCTATAATTCTTTGGACCACATAACTTTGAATTTTTAGACCTCATCTATAATTTTTTACCACATATCTATAATTCATTGGACCACAAAACTTTGAATTTTTGGACCACATCTCTATAATTTTTTTCACCACATAACTTTGAGTTTTTGGAGCACATAACTTTGAATTTTTGGAGCACATAACTTTGAAATTTGGACCATATATCTATAATTATTTAGACCACTTAACTTTGAATCTTCGGAGCACATTACTGAATTTTAGAGAGAGAGAGAGAGAGAGAGAGAGAGAGAGAGAGAGAGAGAGAGAATATCGTTTGGACCACATAACTGAATTTTCGGAGCACATTACTGAATTTTAGAGAGAGAGAGAGAGAGGAGAGAGAGAGAGAGGAGAGAGAGAGAGAGATATCGTTTGGACCACATAACTGAATTTTCGGAGCACATTACTGAATTTTAGAGAGAGAGAGAGAGAGAGAGAGAGAGAGAGAGAGAGAGAGAGAATATCGTTTGGACCACATAACTGAATCTTCGGAGCACATTACTGAATTTTAGAGAGAGAGAGAGAGAGAGAGAGAGAGAGAGAGAGAATCTTCTTCTAAGACTTACCTCATCAAAATAATCATTTCGATTCCCGGAAGGTATCACTGTATATAGGCCAGACTGGTTTGTATCCCAGCTCGTAGACCAAACTACAGTCTCTGGGTACATCTGGACACTCATCTGTTGAGGTGGAAAGGTTGAGAAATTAGGTGAAGAGGAGTTTTTGGATGATGTTATTTATTGTTTGTTAGGGTATCAGTTCCTTACAGACTTTTGATTTTTATAATCTTATTGTTGTTGTTGTTGTTGTTGTTATTATTGTTGTTGTTGTTATTATTATTATTATTTGTATATCGTCTTTACAAATCTTAAAGAAGTTGGGAGAAGATGAAAATTATTATTATTATTATTATTATTATTATTGTTATTGTTATTATTATTATTATTGTTATTGTTATCATTATCATTATTACTTATTATTTTTATTGTTATTATTATTATAAATAATGATAATGATAATAATAATAATAATAAAAATAATGATATTATTATTAATAATAATTGTAATAATAATTGAAATAATGATAATAATAATAGCAATAATAATAATAATAATAATAATAACTATAATAATAATATTATTATTATTATTGTTATTGTTATTGTTATTGTTATTAATATCATTTTTATTGTTATTATTATTTTTATTATTGTTAGTATTCTCTCTCTCTCTCTCTCTCTCTCTCTCTCTCTCTCTCTCTCTCTAATTTGAACAATAGCTACCATCAAAACAAGTATCATTTAGGGACGTCCTCTCTCTCTCTCTCTCTCTCTCTCTCTCTCTCTATCTCTCTCTCTCTCTCTCTCTCTCTCTTTTAAATAATAGCTACCTTAAATACAAGTATCACTTAGGGACGTTCTCTCTCTCTCTCTCTCTCTCTCTCTCTCTCTCTCTCCAATTTGAATAATATCTACCTTCAATATAAGTGACATTTATTGGCGTCCTCTCTCTCTCTCTCTCTCTCTCTCTCTCTCTCTCTCCAATTTAAATAATAGCTACCTATAATACAAGTGTCATTTATCTCCGTCCAATTTCCGTTGATGCACTGCGTGAAGTGCCCAGTAGCCCCAGACGCCCACTTCATTCCACCGTTACAGATGTAATACTCTATGTAGTCCTTGGGCAGCGATCCAGGCTTGATGTCATTCAAGGTGGTGGCATTTTGTGGGGGCGTAGACGGGCCACATACGGGGATCGTTAAAACACCTGGGACTTTACAAATGATAGGAGAAGCATTATGAATTAACGAGGTATTCAATATGGCTTGGTTTTCAGTATGTATTTATTTATATATGTATGTATGTATATATATATGTATATATATATATATATATATATATGTATGTATATATAATACATATTTATATATATACTTCTATATACATATATATATATATATATATATATAATTATATATATATGTATATACAGTATAAATATATATATATATATATATATATGTATATACATATATATATATATATTTATGTATATATATATTTGTATATGTATATACATATATGTATATATATTTGTAAATGTATATATTTATATATTTATGTATATATATTTATATATGCATATATATATATATATATATATGGACATATATTTATATATATGTATATATATATATATATATATACTTATACTTATATTTATATACGTATATATTTATATATATAAATATATGTCCATATAAATATATATACATATATATATAAATATATACATTTACAAATATATATATACATACATGTATATACATATACAAATATATATATATTCATAAGTATATATATAAGTATATATAAATATATATGTATATAAATATGTAAATATATATATATATATATATATTTATATGGACATATATTTATATATATATATATATATATATATATTTATTTATATATATACTTATATATATAAATATATACGTATACAAATATATATATATATATATATATATGTATATATATAAATATATAAATAAATATATATA
>NC_090752.1:1692649-1695820 GCF_036898095.1 Palaemon carinicauda | reverse complement strand
AGGAATGTGGAAACGACAAGAAAAATAATTAACAATTAACATATATATATATATATATATATATATATATATATATATATATTTATATGTATATATATATGTATATATATACATATATACACACATATATATACGTATACACACACACACACACACACACACACACACATATATATATATATATATATATATATATATATATATATATGTATATATAATTTAAGACTAAACCAGTCTACAATCAAAATAGTGTCTCAATTTTGATTGTTTTATATATGATCATTACGTGGACTTGTTAATTTTAAGCGTATTTATATTTGTATAATATATATATATATATATATATATATATATATATATATATATATATATATATAACATGCATATATGCTGTACATGGAAAATTTACTTCTAAGATATTAATTAACATATTAATAAACCTTACAACGAAATCCTTTTTCGAATGCCATAGCAAAAATTATATTTATGAACCTAAAGAATTTGTGAACAAATGGTGTTCACACAAGGAAATGATTATTTGTCGTTCTCATTTCATACTGAATTAAGGATTAAAGGTTATTAAGGATTAAAATTATGATATCTAGTTTGAAAAGGACCCTTATAAACTAGAGTATAGATGCTATATTGCTATGGATTGTAAAATAGTTCATGTTTGAGAATATTTTATTTAACCCTGCTTCACTAATTTATATCTTCATTCAGGAATAATATTTTTCTAGTTTGCACTTGATATAGAGATCAAATTTGTGTGTATTATCCATACTATCCTTGCACCTGATGTCCAGGACGTGGGATAATGTTCCTGCTAAATTATCCTTCTTTCGCACCGTTATCCCTACATTAAGGGGTCGGTTGCCTGATGCGCCCTCTCTAATGCCTTCTATGAAAGGCATCCTCTTCCACCAAACCTCTTCTTTCCATATCATCCTTCACCTTATCTTCTATCCCAATGTTATCCATACATTAAGGGGTCGGTTGCCTGTTGCGCCCTCTCCAATGCCTTCCATCAAAGGCATCCTATTCCACCAAACCTCTTCTTTCCATATCATCCTTCACCTTATCTCCTTTCACACTGTTATCCATAAATTAAGGGGTCAGTTGCCTGATGCGCCCTCTCCAATGCCTTCTATCAAAGGCATCCTCTACCACTAAACCTCTTCTCTCCATATCATCCTTCACTTTATATTCTTTCCCATGGTTATCCATACATTAAGGGGTCGGTTGCTGTATGCGTCCTCTCCAATACCTTCTATCAAAGGCATCCTATTCCACCAAACCTCTTCTTTCCATATCATCCTTCACCTTATCTTCTATCCCACCGTTACCATACATTAAGGGGTCGGTTGCCGGATGCGCCCTCTCCAATACCTTCTATCAAAGGCATCCTCTTCCTCCAAACCTCTTCTTTCCATATCATCCTTCACCTTATCTTCTATCCCAATGTTATCCATACATTAAGGGGTCGGTTGCCGGATGCGCCCTCTCCAATACCTTCTATCAAAGGCATCCTCTTCCACCAAACCTCTTCTCTCCATATCATCCTTCACCTTATCTTCGTTCTATTAATGTAAAATAACTTTCTGATTGAGGATACCTTAACGTGGTAAAAGGGTTTGTGTATCGACGTGATCAGCAAAGCTGTACTAGTCAGGGCCACCCATACTAGGTTGTTTTGCTGATAGCGATCACACTGAAGTTTCCCACAAACATCAATCCGCACTGGGCAACGTGGTGGTGAAAACTGGCTAACCCCAGGCAGGAATAAGGACATTTCTGAGGTCTTTGTCCTGCAGTGGACTATAAGCGGCTGCATTTGTTGGTGTTGTTGTTGTTGATGTTGCTGTTGTTGTTAGTATTCATGACCGAGGCCTTTGTCCTGCAGTGGACTATAAGCGGCTGCTTTTGTTGATGTTGTTGTTGTTGATGTTGCTGTTGTTGTTAGTATTCATGACTGAGGCCTTTGTCCTGCCGTGGACTAGACACGTCTGCATTTGTTATTGTTGTTGTTGTTGTTGTTATCATTCATGTCAGAGGTCTTTGTCCTGCAATGGTCTAGAAACGGCTGCATTTGTTTTTGTTATTGTTGTTCTTCTTCTTATCTTTCATGTCAGAGGCCTTTGTCCTGCAGTTGACTAAAAACTGTTGCATTTGTTATCATTCATTACTGAGGCCTTTGTCCTGCAGTGGAAAAAAAACGGCTGCATTTGTTATTGTTGTTGTCATTATTCATGTCAGAGGCCTTCCTTCAGTGGACCAAAAACAGCTGCATTTGTTATTGTTGTTGTTATCAATTATGTCAGAGGCTTTCCTTCACTGGACCAAAAACAGCTGCATTTGTTATTGTTGTTGTTATCAATTATGTCAGAGGCCTTCCTTCAGTGGACCGAAAACAGCTGTATTTGTTGTTTTTGTTGTTGTTGTCATCAATTATGTCAGAGACCTTCCCTTCAGCGGTCCAAAAACGGCTGTATGTGTTGTTGTTGTTATCATTCATATCAGAGGCCTTTGCCCTGCAGTGAACTAAAAAACGGCTGTATGTGTTGTTGTTGTTATCATTCATATCAGAGGCCTTTCCCCTGCAGTGAACTAAAAACGGATGTATTTGTTGTTATTACTATCATTCATATCAGAAGCATTTCCCCCTGCAGTGAACTAAAAACGGCTGCATTTGTTGTTGTAAAATATTCATGAATGAAAATCGCCTGCTCACGCTATTAGGAAATCTACTAAGTGGAAGAACGCACGAACCAATTGCCTCACCTGACAAGAAGGCGAGAGCTACTCCGCTCTGGAGACGAAACACAGCCATGGTGGCACACCACCCTCACGAGACCTCTTGCACTTCCTGACTCTCGAATTTGGCCCTCTCTTCGACACCGAGGCACTGTCAAGTTGTCTGCCCGCGCATGCGCTGTGCAAGATACCGCCCACTTGCGCAATGCGTTCGTCTTCTGTCTTGTGTGACTGTTGATCAATAGCGGTTTTTATAAACTAGTGTACAAGATCCGGCAAAAAATGATGGTTACATATTTAGATAGATATGTACACATGCACGCTCAGCACTTTTTCATCTAGGTATGACTACTCTCTCTCTTTCTTACCCGAGGGATGGGGAGAGTAGTGTACCAGAAATATATATATATATATATA
>NC_090752.1:1670149-1690149 GCF_036898095.1 Palaemon carinicauda | reverse complement strand
ATGTTAGCTAGATTTAAAATATCTATTATTATTATTATTATTATTATTATTATTATTATTACTTGAAGTTTTTATAGTTTCTTTAGGAAATATTTATTTTAATGTTACTGTTCTTGAAATATTTTATTTTTCCTTGTTTCCTTTCCTCACTGGGCTATTTTCCCTGTTGGAGCCCTTGGGCGTATAGCATCCTGCTTTGCAAAGTAGTGTTGTAGCTTAGCAAGTAATACTAATAATGATAATAATATAATAATAATAATGATATTATTATTATTATTATTATTATTATTATTATTATTATTATTAGGTAAGCTACAACCCTAGTTGGAAAAGCAAGATGCTATTAGCCCAAGGGCTCTAACAGGGAAAAATAGCCTAGTGAGGAAAGGAAATAAGGAAATAGGTAAACGATAGATGAAGTTATGAACAATTGGAAGAAAATATTCTAAAGACAATAACAACAATAAAACATATTTCATATACTGTATAAACTATAAAAAGACTTATGTCAACCTGTTCAGCATAAAATACATTTGCTGCAAGTTTGAGCTTTTGAAGTTCCATTGATTCAACTACCCGATTAGGGTCATTCCACAGCTTGGTCACAGCTGGAATAAAACTTCTAGAATAATGTGTAGTATTGAACCTCATGATGGATGAAAAAAGTAATAGTTTCACACATAAGAACTTTCAAATAAACGATTATAATACCTTTCTTTTCTTACAGGAAAGCAAATGTTCTTTTTCCCAAGGCTATTTTTTTTTCCGGTTTGACTCCGTATAGATCTTGTATAGAACAGTCAATGTAAAAACCAGTTGTAACTTATAATTTATGACCCTGGCAGACACGCACGAGGAGGTGGTGGGAATTAAATGCATTGCTTATTGAAACCCCAGATGATAAGAATCTCTTTGAAACTTCTGATTTTATGCTGGCTTTAATGTAGTGTTTCTTGCTAAAAAAAAATTTGCAAATCTCTCTCTCTCTCTCTCTCTCTCTCTCTCTCTCTCTCTCTCTCTCTCTCTCTCTCTATATATATATATATATATATATATATGTATATATATATGTATATATATATATGTATATATATATGTATATATATATGTATGTATATATATATATATATATATATATATATATATATATACATATATATATGCACCATTCAGGAAATTTATGTTGAGACAGAATGATTTTCCAAATACCAAAGTGTTGTGGTGGCCTGTTGGTAACGTCCTTGCCTGGTGATCGCCAGACTGGGGCTTTTGAGTCCCGCTCTAACTGGTCAGTTCCTTTGGTCTCTGCAACCTCACCCTCCTTGTAAACTATGGAGGGGTGTTTGGGGTAGCCTATAGATTTATCTGCTGAGTCATCAGCAGCCATTGCCCGGCCCTCCCTGGTCCTAACTTGGGTGGAGAGGTGGTCGGAGCGGTGATCATATGTATATATGGTCAGTCTCTAGGGCATTGTCCTGCTTGCTATCGTAATGTCATTGTCCCTTGCCTCTGCCATTCATGAGCGGCCTTGGGATCCAACATTTTACAACGAATTTAGTCTTAACTAGAAAATTACTCTGAGAGTGCAGACCTCCGCCACGGCCGCCTAATTATCGAAAACAGCTTGCCATAGGGTTAGTTTAGTTGACCTTTTGCTCGACCTTAAACTTGACCTTTGACCTATGACTTTAAAAATTGATTAACTTCCACGTCTCAACACAGCAATTAATCCCCGAAATTTTCACTATTCTGTGAGTAAAATTGTGGCCAGGAAGTTGTTCATAAACAAACACACAAACAAACAAACAGGGGCAAAAACATAACCTCCTCCCAACTTCGTTGGCGGAGGTAACAATGGGTATGAGTCCGCATAATAATAATAATAATAATTATAATAATAATAATCATGATATTTATAATGCTAATGATGATATAATGATAATGATGTTATAATGATAATGATGATAATGATGATAAAATAATAATGATTATGATAATGATAATAATATTGACAACAACAACAACAACAACAGTAACAACAACAACAACAACAGCAGTAACAACAACAACAACAACAACAACAGCAGTAATAACAACAACAACAACAACAACAACAACAACAATAATAATAATAATATTGATAATAATAATAACAATAATAATAACAACAACAATAACAATAATAATAACAATAATAACAGGGATATGAGTCAGACGAATAATTCCAGAGCGATCTTCAAATTCGATAAACCTTAAATCTCTTCTAAAAAAAAATGTCATAAATCAAAGGTGGGGGACCGATGCGAAATCCTCATCCCAGTTTTTATAACTAGCAACCTTGGTTTGTTGACACCCCATTTACTAAGCTCAGAATAAATAATTTCACATTGCCAGAACACCGTGGTGTTTTCGTGTGTTGAATCGATGGAACTTCAAAAGTTCATTGTTATTATTATTATTATTATTATTATTATTATTATTATTATTATTGTTGTTGTTGTTGTTGTTGTTGTTGTTGTTGTTATTATTATTGTTATTTTTATTATTATTATCATTATTATTATTATTATTTTTATTATTATTATCATCATAATCATCATTATTATTATAATCATTAACATACATACATACATATACCAAAGGCACTTCCCCCAATTTTGGGGGGTAGCCGACAACAACAAGAAACAAAACAAAAAGGGGACCTCTACTCTCTACGTTCCTCCAGCCTAACCAGGGACTCAGCCGAGTTCAGCTGGTACTGCTAGGGTGCCACAGCCCAACCTCCCACATTTCCACCACAGATGAAGCTTCATACTGCTGAGTCCCCTACTGCTGCTACCTCCGCGGTCATCTAAGGCACCGGAGGAAGCAGCAGGGCCTACTGGAACTGCGTCACAATCGCTCGCCATTCATTCCTATTTCTAGCACGCTCTCTTGCCTCTCTCACATCTATCCTCCTATCACCCAGAGCTTTCTTCACACCATCCATCCACCCAAACCTTGGCCTTCCTCTTGTACTTCTCCCATCAACTCTTGCATTCATCACCTTCTTTAGCAGACAACCATTTTCCATTCTCTCAACATGGCCAAACCACCTCAACACATTCATATCCACTCTAGCCGCTAACTCATTTCTTACACCCGTTCTCACCCTCACCACTTCGTTCCTAACCCTATCTACTCGAGATACACCAGCCATACTCCTCAGACACTTCATCTCAAACACATTCAATTTCTGTCTCTCCATCACTTTCATTCCCCACAACTCCGATCCATACATCACAGTTGGTACAATCACTTTCTCATATAGAACTCTCTTTACATTCATGCCCAACCCTCTATTTTTTACTACTCCCTTAACTGCCCCCAACACTTTGCAACCTTCATTCACTCTCTGACGTACATCTGCTTCCACTCCACCATTTGCTGCAACAACAGACCCCAAGTACTTAAACTGATCCACCTCCTCAAGTAACTCTCCATTCAACATGACATTCAACCTTGCACCACCTTCCCTTCTCGTACATCTCATAACCTTACTCTTACCCACATTAACTCTCAACTTCCTTCTCTCACATACCCTTCCAAATTCTGTCACTAGTCGGTCAAGCTTCTCTTCTGTGTCTGCTACCAGTACAGTATCATCCGCAAACAACAACTGATTTACCTCCCATTCATGATCATTCTCGCCTACCAGTTTTAATCCTCGTCCAAGCCCTCGAGCATTCACCTCTCTCACCACTCCATCAACATACAAGTTAAACAACCACGGCGACATCACACATCCCTGTCTCAGCCCCACTCTCACCGGAAACCAATCGCTCACTTCATTTCCTATTCTAACACATGCTTTACTACCTTTGTAGAAACTTTTCACTGCTTGCAACAACCTTCCACCAACTCCATATAACCTCATCACATTCCACATTGCTTCCCTATCAACTCTATCATATGCTTTCTCCAGATCCATAAACGCAACATACACCTCCTTACCTTTTGCTAAATATTTCTCGCATATCTGCCTAACTGTAAAAATCTGATTCATAATCATTAATATTATTATTATTATTATTATTATTATTATTATTATTATTATTATTATTATAGATATTATTATTATTATTATTATTATTATTATTATTGTTATTGTTATTTTTATTATTATTATCATTATTGTTATTATTATTATTATTATTATTATTATTATTATTATTATTATTTTTATTATAATCATTATTATTATTATTATCATTATTATTATTATTATTATTATTATTATTATTATTATCATTATTATTATTATTAGGTAAACTACAACCTTCGTTGGAAAAGCTTGATGCTACTAGCCCTGAGCTCCAATAGGAAAAATAGCCCAGTAAGGAAAGGAAATAAGGAAATAAATAAAGGAAATAAATAAACTATATGTGAGAAGTAATGCATAGAAAGTATGAAATATTTTAAAATTAGTAAGAACGTTAAAATAAATCTGTGATATATAAATTATGATAAGAGACTTATGTCAACATATTCAATATAGAAAAGTGTTCTGTAAATTTGAACTTCTGAATTACTATCAGATTATGAAGATCATTCCACACTCTGATCACAGCTGGGATAAAACTTCTAGAATACTATGTTGTGTTGAGCCCTATGATGGAGAAGGCAAGATATATTTTTGCATCAAATTAGCCAATTCTGATTTATTTTCGTTCACATCAAATTTGCCAATTCTGGTTTATTTTTGTTCATTTGTTCATTTTGTTCATTTGTTCATTTTGTTTATTTTTTTTTTTGGTAGAATTGAGAGACCATTTTTGTTGTGTACGTAAGTTCATTAAAGGCTTTACTCTCTAATTCCGTTCGCTATTTGTTTCTTATGTTTACTTCTTCATTAATCTTTTCTAATTTGCTTGTCTTCCTTTGTACATATTTGTTTTCTATTCCATGATTTTTTGCCGTTTTTAATACGCGAGGAATTGGATAATTTCTGTTTGTCTTTGTCGGACACTGAGGCACTTTGCGTCAAGAAGCGTAGGAGGAGATGGTGATGATGATGATGATTGTTAGACACTGTATGAGGACTTCATGAAGGATAATCAAGTCATTATACAGCATACTTCGTCTTAAACCTTCGAGACTCGAACAGAATTTACTAGTTTTTTTTTTTTTTTATAAAATATACAATAAAAAATCACAATTTCTAAAAAATAGACATAAAGGATAATTGTTTCTATACAGTAAAAAGAAATTATATATAATAAAAAATAGACAAAATATATTTATTTCTATTCTAACAAGACAGTTTTTAATTTTTATCACCATGATCTTCAACAGACACCAACATTTGAAATATCATTTGATTGGATAAATTTTGTGTTCGTGCCAAAAGCAGTGCTGCATTAACCCCCTTTTCGCACAGTTTATTATTATTATTATTATTATTATTATTATTATTTAGATATGGAATTCTAAGTGGAAGCCCCCTCAGTGATAGTTATTCTGATCAATGATAGTTATTCTGATGTGCAATTTAGATATGGAATTCTAAGGTGAAGCCCCTTCAATGATAGTTATTCTGATCAATGGTAGGTATATGATATGCAATCTAGATTTGGGATTCTAAGGTGAAGCCCCCTCAATGATACTTATTCTGATCAATGATAGTTATTCTGATGTGCAATTTAGATATGGAATTCTAAGGTGAAGCCCCCTCAATGATAGTTATTCTGATCAATGATAGTTATTCTGATGTTCAATTTAGATTTGGAATTCTAAGATGGAGGCCCCTCAATGATAGTTATTCTGATCAATGATAGTTATTCTGATCAATGATAGTTTATTATGTGCAATTTAGATATGAAATTCTAAGTTGAAGTCCCCTCAATGATAGTTATTCTGATGTGCAATGTAGATTTGGAATTCTAAGTTGAAGCCCCCTCAATGATAGTTATTCTGATCAATGATAGTTAATCAGATCAATGATAGTTATTCTGATGTTCAATCTAGATTTGGAATTCTAAGATGGAGGCCCCTCAATGATAGTTATTCTGATGTTCAATCTAGATTTGGAATTCTAAGATGGAGGCCCCTCAATGATAGTTATTCTGATGTTCAATCTAGATTTGGAATTCTAAGATGGAGGCCCCTCAATGATAGTTATTCTGATCAATGATAGTTATTCTGATCAATGATTGTGATTCTGATGTGCAATGTAGATTTGGAATTCTAAGTTGAAGCCCCCTCAATGATAGTTATTCTGATCAATGATAGTTAATCAGATCAATGATGGTTATTCTGACGTTCAATCTAGATTTGGAATTCTAAGGTGAAGCCCCCTCAATGATAGGTATTCTGATTAATGATAGTTATTCTGATGTTCAATCTAGTTTTGGAATTCTAAGATAGAGGCCCCTCAATGATAGCTATTCTGATCAATAATAGTTATTCTGATGTTCAATCTAGATTTGGAATTCTAAGGTGAAGGCCCCCCAATGATAGCTATTCTGATCAGTGATTGTGATTCTGATGTGCAATGTAGATTTGGAATTCTAAGGTGAAGCCCCCTCAATGATTGTTATTCTGATCAATGATAGTTATTCTTATGCGCAATTTGGATTTGGAATTCTAAGGCGAAGGCCCCTCAGGGATAGTTATTCTGATGTGCAATTTAGAATTTTAAGGGTAAATTCCTCATTGATAGTTAATCTTATAAATCAACATGCGACGAGGAGGAACACC
The DNA here is from genome assembly GCF_036898095.1 of Palaemon carinicauda. NCBI lineage: Eukaryota > Metazoa > Arthropoda > Malacostraca > Decapoda > Palaemonidae > Palaemon > Palaemon carinicauda. The sequence continues at coordinate 1,683,411 of NC_090752.1, read as the reverse complement.
AACCTAATGTTCACGGACACTTTACATGCGAACTCACATATAAAAACTGGCAGGCATTTCCTGGAGAGTTTTTTGCTCCTATTTGTATCCAGACCACTAGTGCTGATGGACTTGCAATTATGGGAGGAACTTGTGTGTCATGTATAGCAAAAGTTGTGATATTGGATCGGGGGACTTGCAATTATGGGAGGAACTTGTGTGTCATGTATAGGAAAAGTTGTGATATTGGATCGGGGGACTTGCAATTATGGGAGGAACTTGTGTGTCATGTATAGCAAAAGTTGTGATATTGGATCGGGGGACTTGCAATTATGGGAGGAACTTGTGTGTCATGTATAGGAAAAGTTGTGATATTGGATCGGGGGACTTGCAATTATGGGAGGAACTTGTGTGTCATGTATAGGAAAAGTTGTGATATTGGATCGGGGGACTTGCAATTATGGGAGGAACTTGTGTGTCATGTATAGCAAAACTTGTGATATTGGATCGGGGGACTTGCAATTATGCGAGGAACCTGTGTGTCATGTATAGCAAAAGTTGTGATATTGGATCGGGGGACTTGCAATTATGGGAGGAACTTGTGTGTCATGTATAGGAAAAGTTGTGATATTGGATCGGGGGACTTGCAATTATGGGAGGAACTTGTGTGTCATGTATAGGAAAAGTTGTGATATTGGATCGGGGGACTTGCAATTATGGGAGGAACTTGTGTGTCATGTATAGCAAAACTTGTGATATTGGATCGGGGGACTTGCAATTATGCGAGGAACCTGTGTGTCATGTATAGCAAAAGTTGTGATATTGGATCGGGGGACTTGCAATTATGGGAGGACCTTGTGTGTCATGTATAGCAAAACTTGTGATATTGGATCGGGGGACTTGCAATTATGCGAGGAACCTGTGTGTCATGTATAGCAAAAGTTGTGATATTGGATCGGGGGACTTGCAATTATGGGAGGAACTTGACTTGTGTGTCATATATAGCAAAACTTGTGATATTGGATCGGGGGACTTGCAATTATGGGAGGAACTTGTGTGTCATGTATAACAAAATTTGTGATATTGGATCGGGGGACTTGCAATTATGGGAGTAACTTGTGTGTCATGTATAGCAAAACTTGTGATATTGGATCGGGGGACTTGCAATTATGGGAGGAACTTGTGTGTCATGTATAGCAAAACTTATGATATTGGATCGGGGGACTTGCAATTATGGGAGGAACTTGTGTGTCATGTATAGCAAAAGTTGTGATATTGGATCGGGGGACTTGCAATTATGGGAGGAACATGTGTGTCATGTATAGCAAAAGTTGTGGTTTTGGATCGGGGGAAATACATAGCTTATAAAACTGTCCAGGTGGTATTTTTATTTTACGAAAAGTATTAGGTATTTAAACTCTTATGCATGTTGCTCTTTATCCGTCTCTTAGTGTTATTCCCATCATACAAGTATACTGTACAGCTACAGTTTATGCCTGTTATAAAACCCTTCTATCTTACCAAGTAAATGTCTCCTTATCTTTCCATTATTGAGCCCTTTTACCCCCAAAAGGACGTACTGGTACGTTTCACAAAAGCCATCCCTTTACCCCCATGGATGTACCGGTACGTCCTCGCAAAAAAATGCTTTAAATTTTTTTTGTTTTTCATATTTTTGATAATTTTTTGAAAAAATTCAAGCATTTTCCATGAGAATGAGACCAACCTGACCTCTCTATGACAAAAATTAAGGCTCTTAGAGCAATTTAAAAGAAATATACTGCAAAATGTGCTGAGAAAAAAATAACCCCCTGGGGGTTAAGGGTTGGAAATTTCCAAATAACCTGGGGGTAAAAGGGCTAAGTAATCTACAGAGATAGTTCCCGACACCCTCTCGGTACCCATTAATTATCATCCATCTTCACCTAGCATGATTCAGGTCTCTCTTGTCTTCATTGGTACAATTCTATTTTCCTTTTCGGAGTTACAAGTGTTGCTTTATGTGAGTCAGTCACGTTATTTTACTGACGAAATGTCTGCTGCCTTAGTGCCAAACTCCTTGATGTTATTCATTTTTTTTTCTTTTTTTTTGCGCGTTTTTGCATATTCCAACTGAGATTGACTTCAGGTTTTTATGCACCTGTTTAGCATGAAAGGCTTTGTTGGTATCTTCAGGGATTTTACACTGAAGTCTTCTTTAAAAGAATGATACGATTTAAGAACTGACTTCAGTTTTATTATACACTGTTATAGATTTTCTACAATCTTTGGTGTATTATTCTTTTGGCGTCGATTTGACTTCGCTTCGCCTAAAAAGTTAATTATGGTCACTGGTGTGAAGAAGAATAGTTTACAAGACTTGCCTTACTTTAACTTACTTTAAGAGCTGTAGCCTTGTCAGCTACAAAATGATACGTCCAAGGCTCGACTCTTGTGCTACGATTATTATTATTATTATTATTATTATTATTATTATTATTATTATTATTATTATTATTATTCCTTTTTCAACTACAAAGTGATACATCCAAGGCTGGACTATTGGACTACGATTATTATTATTATTATTATTATTATTATTATTATTATTATTATTATTATTATTATTATTATTATTATTATTATTATTATTATTATTATTGTTATTCCCTTTTCAGCTACAAAGTGATACGTCCAAGGCTGGACTATTGGACTACGATTATTATTATTATTATTATTATTATTATTATTATTATTATTATTATTATTATTATTATTATTCCTTTTTCAGCTACAAAGTGATACGTCCAAGGCTGGACTATTGGACTACGATTATTATTATTATTATTATTATTATTATTATTATTATTATTATTATTATTATTATTATTATTATTATTATTATTATGATTATTATTCCTTTTTCGGCTACAAAATGATACGTCCAAGGCTCAACTCTTGTGCTACGGTTATTATTATTATTATTATTATTATTATTATTATTATTATTATTATTATTATTATTATTATTATTATTATTATTATTATTATTATTATTTGGTCCTTATACAGCTAGGGAGCCCTACTCTTTACAGGACCTCCACAGTCATTTTATCATGTTAGTTCAAAAGCATTCAACATTTCACTCTGCATATTGCTCGTTTATTGATAAATCAACACTATCGAAGCGCTCAAAGAACACAAGTCTTAATTTTCCGCTTAAGATGAATTTCAAAAGGATTTGGAAGAAGTCAAGGTTAATTATTATAATAATAACAATTATTATTATTATTATTATTATTAATATTATTATTATTATTATTATTATTATTATTATTACTTCCTAAGCTACAACCCTGGTTGGAAAAGCAAGATGCTATAAGCCCAAGGGCTCCAACAGGGAAAATAGCCCAGTAAGGGAAGGAAATAAGGAAATAAATAAACTACAAGAAAAGTAATTAACAATCAAAATAAACTATTCTTAGAACAGTAACAACATTAAAATAAAGCTTTCATAGATAAACTATTAAAACTTCAAAAAGGCAAGAAATGAATTGTGGATATATGAATCATGTAACTTTGGCTATCCATCGAGGCCTTGATCAGACGTGATTGAATCTTAACCCTTTAACCCCCAGGCTATTTGGAAATTTCCAACCCTTAATTTTTTGAGAAAATTCAGGCATTTTCCAAGAGAATGAGACCAACCTGACCTCTCTATGACAAAAATTAAGGCTGTTAGAGCAATTTAAAAAAAAATATATACTGCAAAATGTGCTGGGAAAAAAATAACCCCCTGGGGGCAGGGGGTTATTTTTTCCCCAGCACATTTTGCAGTATATTTTTTTAAAATTGCTCTAACAGCCTTAATTTTTGTCATAGAGAGGTCAGGTTGGTCTCATTCTCTTGGAAAATGCCTGAATTTTCTCAAAAAATTATCAAAAATATGAAAAAAAAAAAATCTTTTATAGCATTTTCTTGCAAGGACGTACCGGTACGTCCATGGGGGGTAAAGGGATGGCTTTTGTGAAACGTACCAGTACGTCCTTTGGGGGTTAAAGAGATAAATTAAACCATTTTAAGATTAGTTTGATTAAGAAAACCATGCAGTGGGGAGTCCATAACAATTAATCAATGTCTCATATAATTATATTTACTTCCGCCAACGATGTTGAAAGGAGGATATGTTTTACCCCCTGTTTGTGTGTGTGTTTGTGGACAGGTTCCTGGCCACAATTTGAATCGTAGGGTAATGAAACTTGCAAGGATTAACTCTCATGTAAAAAGCTGGAAATTATTAAATTTTGGAAGGTCAAGGTGAAAGTCCCGGTCAAGCAAAATGTCCAATTCACGTAATCAGCCATAAGTTTGGACATCGTTGTCACAGAGACTTCAAACTTGGTGAATGAAAATCCACGCTAATTAATACATGTTAAGGTCAAATGTCAAGGTCAAGCAAAAGGTCGAGAAATAAGCTGCCTCGGCGGAGATCTGCGCTCTACTGAGTGGTCCTCGGAGATCTGCGCTCTACTGAGTGGCCCTCTAGTTATTGATGTTTAGACCTGGCTTAAATTTATCTTCTTTTGAACCTGCATAAGATTAAGGTTGAGGTCTAATGTCAGCTGGGAAGCAGTCAGAATACTCAACTTTTGACTATTTTAGGAGCCTCAAAGGGATACTCATTCATCCTCAGTTATAACAGGTATTTTAGGAGTATTTTAACAAGTAAGCATTTAAAGGTATAAGCTTAAAAGGTCGCTCATGAATGCCAGAGGCAAGGGACAGTGACAATGCCTAGAAACTGACCATATATCCATATGATCAGTGCTCAAACCCCCTCTCCACCAAGCTAGGGCCAGGGAGGACCAGGTAATGGCTGCTGATGATTCAGTAGGTAGACCTAAAGGGTCCCCAAAGCAAGGATGGTGATGTTGCAGACACTAGAAGAAACTATCCAGGTTGAGCGAGTCTCGAACTCCAGTTCAGCAGATCGCTAGTCAGGGACATTTCGAATAGGCTATCACATGCTAAGGTTACATTTCAATGACATAAGGAGAATGGTTATTAATGTTGTCGCAGTGTGAAACCAGAAAAATAGTTTGAATTGAAAATCGTAGAATAAAAAAAAACGACACCAGATAATAGAGATGGTTTGGGCATGCTCTTCGTACTCCCCAAGAGAGATTAGTTCAAAAACTTTCAACTGGGCTCCACAAGGCACTAGGAGAGTTGGAAGACACAGGCCTAAATAGCCGAGGACTATGAAACGTGAAGTAGGAGATGATGAATTGAGAAGTATTGATTTAAAAGCTCAAGATAAAAACGACTGGCGAAATCTAACCGTGGCCCCTTGCGTCAATAAGTGTGGGAGGAGATGGTGATGATGGATGGTGTTCTGATTTGACATATAACGATTTGACATGATTGTTGCAAAGTTGTGAATCTTGGAATAACAAACGGCTTAATAATGCTGTGGAGGTTTTGACATACAATGATTGGACATTGATTGCTGCAATTCCTAGAATAAAGAAAAATACATTATACTATTTATAGGAAGATGTCACGAAAGTATTTGTATACGTAGAAACAGCTCTACCTAACCTTAAATATTTTTAAATATTTTAGAATATTCAAGATATAAACACATTAGCTAATATATCAATCTTTCAAAGATATATTAATGAAACGATATTGGAAATAAAAAAAAATGGAATAAATAGAAACTTACTATGTCTGAAAAATATTACTTCAATAAAAAAACCGGCGTCAATGACCTTAGATGTCAGGATGCCTGAAAACTTTAAATCATTCATTCAATAAAAAAGATAGATTGAATTCACCGTTTAGTATCAATAAAATAATTGTAATCCTAATTTGTTTTGTTGAAATATTCAAGGTATAAACACATTAGCTAATATATCAATCTTTCAAAGATATATTAATGAAACGATGTTGAAAATAAAAAAATTTGGAATAAATAAAAACTTGTGATGTCTGAAAAATATTACTTCAATAAAAAAAGATAGATTAAAATTCACCGTTTAGTCTCAATAAAATAATTGTAATCCTAATTTGTTTTGTCATTTGAATTGAGACATGTAAAACTTATATCAAAAGTCATCTTTCCATCCCTTATATTTTCAATAATTAAATGATATAAGAACACTGTTTTCAATCATATGAAGGTATTTATTCCGTTAACTTGGGTTCTCTTGTGTACACCTCCCACGTCATAAGTGACTTTAAAACATCATAAATAAGTCTTTATAAACAAAAGAAGCATTTATGCCCGTTACATAATTACGACCTTCAATTATCTACAGTTGAATACGGATGATTGATCCATCCATCAAGCAGCGTGAGAGCAATTAAGGCCTTGTTCACACATGGTGGTTTCCACTAGGTGATTGTACACACGCGATCGTTCGTAAGGTCAGCGTTGCCTTTGAATGATTCCATAAAGTATAATTGAATTTGCGACAGTGAGGTGGAAACTGCTTGGTGGAAGCCGCGTAGTGGAAATCACCTGGTAGAAACCGCTTGGTGGAAACTGTTTGGTGGAAAACGCCTGTTGGAAACCATGCGGGGGAAACTTCCCGTTGGAAACCATTTGGTGGAAATCAGTGGCTGGAAACTGCCTGGTAGAAACCGCTTGGTGGAAACCGCTTGGTGGAAACCCGCCTGGTAGAAACTGCTTGATGGAAACCGCTTGGTGGTAACTGCCTGGTGGAAACCGCCTGGTGGAAACTGCCTGGTAGAAACTGCCAGGTGGAAACCGCCTGGTAGAAATCACCTGGTGGAAACCGCCGGTAGAAATCACCCGGTGGAAACCGCCGGTAGAAACCGCCCGGTGGAAACCGCCGGTAGAAACCGCCGGTAGAAACCACCAGGTAAAAACCGTCTGTTGGAAACCATGCGCTGGAAAATGCCTGTTGGAAACCACTTGGTGGAAATAAGTGGGTGAAAACTGCCCGGTAGAAACCGCCTGGTGGAAAACGCCTGGTGGAAACTGCCCGGGAGAAACAGCCTGTTGGAAACTGCCCGGTAGAAACCGCTTAATGGAAACCACCGGGTAGAAACCGCTTGGTGGAAAACCTGTGGTGGAATTCACGTGGTAAAAACCACTTTGTGGAAACCGCCTAGTAGAAACCGCTTGGTGGGAACCCGCCTGATAGAAACCACTTGGTGGAAACTGCCTGGTAGAAACCACTTGGTTGAAACCTCCCAGTAGAAACCGCCGGGTAAAAACCACTTGGTGGAAACTGCTTGGTAGAAACCACTTGGTGGAAACTGTCCGATAGAAGCCACCTGTTGCAAAACGCCCGGTAGAAACCACGTTGGGGACACCACCTGTTGGAAACCTCCAGGTGGAAACCTGTTAGAAACTGCTTGGTGGAAACTGCCCTGTGGAAACCGCCCGCTAGAAACCACTTGGTGGAAACCGCTTGTTGGAAACAGCCCGGTGGAAACGCCCGTTGGAAACCGACCACTGGAAACCGCCAGGTGGAAACTGCCAGGTAGAAACTACCTTTTGGAAACCGCCTTGGTGTAAAACGCCTGTTGGAAACCCCCCGGTGGAAACCGCCCAGTGGAATCCGCCTGGTAGAAACTGCCTGTTGGAACCAATCTGGTGGAAACTGCCTGGTGGAAACTGCCTGATGGAAACTGCCTGGTAGAAACCACTGGTGGAAACCGCCTGGTGGAAACTGCCTTGGTGGAAACCCCCTGGGTGGAAACTGCTCGGTGGAAACTGCCCGGTGAAAACCGCTAGGTGGAAACTGTCTGGTGAAAACCGCCAGGTGGAAACTGTTCGGTGGATACCGCCTGGTGAAAACTGCCTGGTAGAAACCAGCTGGTGGAAACTACCCGGTAGAAACCGTTTGTTGGAAACCGCCTTGGTGGAAAACGCCTGGTGGAAACCGTCTTGGTGGAAAAAGCCTGTTGGAAGCCTCCTGGTGTAAACCGCTCAGCGGAATCCGCTTGGTAGAAACCACCTGGTGGAAATCACCTGTTGGAAACCGACCGGTGGAAACCGCCTGGAGGAAACAGCCCGTTGGAAACCACCTCATTGGAAACAGCCTCGTGGAAACCGCCTCGTTGGAAACAGCCTGTTAAAAACCGCCTAGTGGAAACCGCACGGTAGAAACCACCCAGTAGAAACTACCTGGTGGAAACCGCCCAGTGAGAACAAGGCCTAAATATCTAACACGGCCATTTCTTGATAGAAAGGCTGATCACAGGGTAGAACCGCAATTTGTCATCATTTGCGATCTGCCGATGGGCTGATTGTATTAATAGATGGACATGATAAATGGTAATTGCTGATATACAGATATATTTGTTCCTGTCCATGATAACATTCTGAATAGAGTTGATGATACTCGGTATCGGTATTTTAGGACGATTTTAAACTTTAATATATTGATTTAAGGCCACCGGACTCCATAGATACTTCAAAGAGTGGTTTTAGTACAGTTGGATACAGAAGTTCCTGGCACACCTCACTCTAAGGAAGTACACCCTGTCACACCATTACTGAGTGGAGAGTACCCCTGGAGTCTCGTTAACCGCTGATACTGTCTCTCACTACACTTATCTGTTTGGTTACTCAGCGCCAATAAGCGTGTGGCAGAGTGCTCTTCCTCGGAGCGTGGTGTACCATGAATTCCTGTGTCCAACTGTACGTCACTATACTGTAACCGAAGATTATGAAATATCGTGTTTGGTAGGAAGTACTTGGGAGATATAGGAATGCAACTTTGAGTCAAAGGGATTCTTTACTCAGCTGTGGTGGAGGATTGTGGTCTCCAAACGCTCTTGATTAGTAGTAGTTTGAACCGAAGTTTGATTCTATTGTAACTCGGGTGATTTTCCTTAGCCGCTCAGCTGAGATTTTTATGATCCCTCATGTGTAACCTGATAAGTATGACTATGTTCTGCTGGGTTGGATGTATTGGATAGAAGGCATTAGGCATTAGAGAGACCGCATTAAGCAACCGACCCCTTAGTGTAAAAATAACAGCGGATAATAAAGGTCGAGAAATAAGCTGCCGTGGTGGGGGTCTGCCCTCTACTGAATGCCACTTCAGTTTGTTATTATCAATAATCGCCTTACAAATTTATAAACCCTGAAATAGTTCACATCAAATTAGGTAGGGTAAGTTAATTGAAAATAATTTTTATTATTATTATTAGAAGTTTTTATTTCTATTATTTTTTATTTTTTATTTTTATGATTATTATTATTATTATTATTATTATTATTATCATTATCATTATCATTATCATTATCATTATCATGATTATGATTATGATTATGATTATTATTATCATCAATATCAATATCATTATCATTATCATTATCGTAGAAATGTCATTGCGATAATTTTACAGTCCATCAAAGATATTCACAACTACAGGTTTAAGAAATAAAACAAATGCTTTTAAATTATTTACACATATAATCTAACATAATGCTATGGACATGGCAATATCTTCTAACAGGAAACATAAATAAATAATTTATATAATTCAACATTTGATAACTTTAACATTACAACATTACACATTTTAATTTCTTAATTCAACTTTCATCCTGTATACATCAAAATGGATTAATTAAATTTCTTAAAAGTGAATTTTGTATATTAGAAAAACAGAAATTTCTAATTTATTTGTGTACATGAAAACAATTCCTGTGAATGAAATCAAAGTTTAGGATGATGATAGATATGATTGGTGAGAAACAGATTCGAATGAACGTAGCAAAAGAAATGAGATGGAATTATTGATTTCATATTGAATTATTAAAATATATATATATATATATATATATATATATATAGATAAATAAACACACTCATATATATGTGTGTATGCATATATACATATATATATATATATATATATATATATATATGCTGTGTATATAGATATATATTTGTATATACTGAATATACAGTACATGAATGTGTGTATATATATATATATATATATATATATATATATATATATATATATATATATATATATATATATATATATATATATACATATATATATGTCTGTGTATATATATATACATATACATATATATATATATATATATATATATATTTATGTGTATATAGATATATATTTATATATCCTACATATAAATGAATGTATATATATATATATATATATATATATATATATATATATATATATATATATATATATATATACATATACATACAATGTTTCATGAAATATATGTAGTGCATAACTAATCATGCATGTAATTAGCAATTAAAAAATATCCCATAATATATTGAAAATAAACATAGAAAGAAACTTACCTAAAGTGACAAAACATTGGATTTTGAACCTCAATTGCAAAGACAAAAGCCTTTTGATTAAGGCTCAAAATCTCAAATCCATCCAGCGTGTAACGATAAAGACATCATTAGTAATTAGTATTTTGAGATTTCATGAAATCTAGAAGATATTTGGATTACACTATCATAGTCAAAATAATTAATCACCAAGCATATCATTGCAAGATATATCAGAGTTACCTTGATCGAATCAAACTCGGTGGAAGTGGTGTCACGCATATGTATATGTATATATATATATATATATATATATATATATATATATATATATATATACTGTATATGTATATATATATGTATATATATACTGTATATATATATGTGTATATATTCTGTATGTATATATATATATATATATATATATATATTGTATATATATATATATATATATATATATATATATATATATATATATACTGTATATATATGTATATATACTGTATGTATATATATATATATATATATATATATATATATATATATATATATATACTGCATGTATATATATAGTATGTATATATATATACTATATATATATAGTATGTATATATATACTATATACATTATATATATATATATATATATATATATATATATATATATATATATATATATATTTATATATATATATATATATATATGTATATATATTTATATATGTACGTAATATTTCGATAAACGTACTAAGTTACCGTAATCGAATCAAACTTGGTGAAACTAACGTCACATATGTATCTACATATGCGTAATATTTCAACGAATATATACAAATGTATAAGAAATTCAAAAACGTACCTGCTGTGCATTCTGGAATAGCTTCCAGGCTCCAGTTTCCATGATCACACGTAATGTTAATCTGCTTCGATCCATCCGGGTATTTGTGTTCACAGTTGTATGATATTATGGCTCCATATTTGGGTATTCCATATGCCATCATTTCTATGTTGTCGGGTGGTTCCGGGGCGTCTTCAAGGCATACTTTGTTGATGATAAAGGAGGAAATGTGATGTAGTTTAAGATATAGTTTCTTGATAATATAGGAAATGTGATGTAGTTCAAGATATTTTCTTGATAATAAAGGAGGAAATGTTATGAAGTTTAAAATAATTTTTGGATGATAAAGCAGAAAATTTGATTAGTTTAAGATGTAATTTCTTGATGATAAAGGAGGAAATGTGATGTAATTTAAAATATACTTTGTTGATAATGAAGGAGGAAATGTGATGTAGTTTAAGATATACTTTGTTGATAATGAATGATGAAATGTGATGTAGTTCAAGATATACTTTGTTGATAATAAAGGAGGAAATGTGATGTAGTTTAAGATATACTTTGTTCATAATGAAGGGGGAAATGTGATGTAAGTTTAGATATAATTTCTTGATGATAAAGGAGGAAATGTGATGTAGTTTAAGATATTTTCTTGATGATAAAGCAGGAAATGTGATGTTGTTCAAGACATACTTTCTTTTGATGTAGTTCAAGATATACTTTGTTGATGATAAAGGAGGAAATGTGATGTAGTTCAAGATATACTTTCGTGATAATAATGGAGGAAATGTAATGTAGTTTAAGATATAATTTCATGATGATAATGGAGGAAATGTGATGTAGTTTTAGAAATAATTTCTTGATAATAAAGGAGATAATGTGATGTAGTTTAAGATATTTTCTTGATAATAAAGGAGGAAATGTAATGTAGTTTAAGATATACTTTCTTGATAATAATGGAGGAAATGTGATGTAGTTTAAGATATTTTCTTGATAATAAAGGAGGAACTGTGATGTAGTTGAAGATATACTTTCTTGATAATAAAGGAGATAATGTGATGTAGTTTAAGATGTAATTTCTTGATAATAAAGGAGGAAATGTGATGTAGTTTAAGATGTAATTTCTTGATAATAAAGGAGGAAATGTGATGTAGTTTAAGATATTTTCTTGATAATAAAGGAGGAAATGTAATGTAGTTTAAGATATACTTTCTTGATAATAAAGGAGGAACTGTGATGTAGTTGATGATATACTTTCGTGATAATAATGGAGGAAATGTGATGTAGTGTAAGACATACTTTATTGATAATAAACGAGGAAATGTGATATAGTTTAAGACATAATTTCTCAATAATATAGGAGGAAATGCGATTTAGTTTTAGATATACTTTCTTGATAATAAAGGAGGAAATGTGATGTAGTTTAAGACATACTTTATTGATTATAAACGACGAAAGGTAATGTAGTTTAAGACATAATTTCTGGATGATAATGGAGGACATGTTATGTAGTTTTAGATATATTTTCTTAATAATAAATGAGGAAATGTGATGTAGTTTAAGATATTTTCTTTATGATAAAGCAGGAAATTTGATTAGTTTAAGACGTACTTTCTTGTGATGTAGTTTAAAACATGCTTTCTTGATGATAAACGAGGAAATGTGATGTAGTTTAAGATATACTTTCATGATAATAATGTAGGAAATATGATGTAAGTTTAGATATAATTTCTTGATAATAAAGGAGGAAATGTGATGTAGTTTTAGGTATAATTTCCTGATAATAAATGAGGAAATGTTATGTAGTTTAAGATATGTTCTCGATAAATCAGGAAATGTGATGTAGTTTAAGATATACTTTCTTGATCGTAAAAGAAGAAATTTTATGGACTTTAAGACATTGCAAATGAAGTAAGAAATATGAAAAAAGGAAGTATATGACGTATTTTAAGACACAACAAGTTAGAAAAGGAGGAAATGTGATGTATTTAAGGCTAGAAATATATTAGAAAATGCGATATAGTGTAAGAATCACTTTGTGTATAATAAAGAAGGATATCTAATGTATGTATTTAAATGTAACTGGAGATAATAGCCATTTCAGTTATCTAATTCATAATGTCACTATACTCAATTTTTTTTTTTAGTGAGGTG
>NC_090752.1:1665149-1667649 GCF_036898095.1 Palaemon carinicauda | reverse complement strand
GAACTTTTCCGAGCTAAAAGGGAACCGCTGCGAGTCGGTGCAAATGCGCCCCAATAAAAGAAATTGACTATAGTCTGAGAGTACTTCGCTGTGCAAAGTGTTTTCACGAACCTTTTGTAATTAAGGGAAAGTAACATAAGTTCCGGTGTCTCATTATCCCTTGATACAGGGCATAGCTATTTATTAATTAGTGAAAGTATGAAAATTGTACTTACATCTCCTGCAGTTGAGTAAACTGGAGTTCGTCCACACACCTCCTTCCTCACAAGTTACAAGAGCTGATTTGTTAAAATCGGGGAGGGCGTATCCGTCAAGGCAGGAAATATTCACCTGGTGAGGGAAAAATAAACTTATGAACAATTTCATTGTAACGAACAATTTGTATTGGGAAATGGACCCCAGGAAATGTTCACCTAATGAGGAAAAAGTTAACTTATGAACAGTTTCATCGTAACGAACAATTTGTAATGGGAAAGGGACCACAGGAAATGTTCACCCAAAGAGGAAAATGTAAAATTATGAACAATTTCATTGTAACAAACAATTTGTATTGGGAAAGGGACCCCAGGAAATGTTCACCTAAAGAGGAAACAGTAAACTTATGAACAAATTCATTGTAACGAACAATTTGTATTGGGAAAGGGACCCCAGGAAATATTCACCTGAAGAGGAAAAATTAAACTTAATTTCATTGTAACGAACAATTTGTATTGGGAAAGGGACCCCAGGAAATATTCACCTAAAGAGGAAAAAGTAAACTTATGAACGATTTCATTGTAACGAACAATTTGTATTGGGAAAGGGACCCCAGGAAATATTCACCTAAAGAGGAAAAAGTAAACTTATGAACGATTTCATTGTAACGAACAATTTGTATAGGGAAAGGGACCCCAGGAAATATTCACCTAAAGAGGAAATTGTAAACTTAAGAACAATTTCGTTGTAACGAACAATTTGTATTGGGAAAGGGACCCCAGGAAATGTTCACCTAGAGAGGAAAATGTAAACTTATGAACTTTTTCAAATATTCACCTAAAGAGGAAAAAGTAAACTTATGAACAATTTCATCGTAACGAACAATTTGTATTGGGAAGGGGACCACAGGAAATATTCACCTAAGGAGGAAAAAATAAACTTATGAACAATTTGTATTGGGAAAGGGACCCCAGGAAATATTCACCTAAGGAGGAAAAAGTAAACTTATGAACAATTTCATTGTAACGAACAATTTGTATTGGGAAAGGGACCCCAGGAAATATTCACCTAAAGAGGAAAAAGTAAACTTATGAACGATTTCATTGTAACGAACAATTTGTATTGGGAAAGGGACCCCAGGAAATATTCACCTAAAGAGGAAAAAGTAAACTTATGAACAATTTCATTGTAACGAACAATTTGTATTGGGAAAGGGACCCCAGGAAATATTCACCTAAAGAGGAAAAAGTAAACTTATGAACAATTTCATTGTAACGAACAATTTGTATTGGGAAAGGGACCCCAGGAAATATTCACCTAAAGAGGAAAAAGTAAACTTATGAACAATTTCATTGTAACGAACAATTTGTATTGGGAAAGGGACCCCAGGAAATATTCACCTAAAGAGGAAAAAGTAAACTTATGAACAATTTCATTGTAACGAACAATTTGTATTGGGAAAGGGACCCCAGGAAATATTCACCTAAAGAGGAAAAAGTAAACTTATGAACGATTTCATTGTAACGAACAATTTGTATTGGGAAAGGGACCCCAGGAAATATTCACCTAAAGAGGAAATTGTAAACTTAAGAACAATTTCGTTGTAACGAACAATTTGTATTGGGAAAGGGACCCCAGGAAATGTTCACCTAGAGAGGAAAATGTAAACTTATGAACTTTTTCAAATATTCACCTAAAGAGGAAAAAGTAAACTTATGAACAATTTCATCGTAACGAACAATTTGTATTGGGAAGGGGACCACAGGAAATATTCACCTAAGGAGGAAAAAATAAACTTATGAACAATTTGTATTGGGAAAGGGACCCCAGGAAATATTCACCTAAGGAGGAAAAAGTAAACTTATGAACAATTTCATTGTAACGAACAATTTGTATTGGGAAAGGGACCCCAGGAAATATTCACCTAAAGAGGAAAAAGTAAACTTATGAACGATTTCATTGTAACGAACAATTTGTATTGGGAAAGGGACCCCAGGAAATATTCACCTAAAGAGGAAAAAGTAAACTTATGAACAATTTCATTGTAACGAACAATTTGTATTGGGAAAGGGACCCCAGGAAATGTTCACCTAAAGAGGAAAAAATAAACTTATGAACAATTTGTATTGGGAAAGGGACCCCAGGAAATGTTCATCTAAAGAGGAAAAAATAAACTTGAGAACAATTTCATTGTAACGAACAATTTGTATTGGGAAAGGTACCCCAGGAAATGTTCACCTAGAGAGGAAAAAATAAACTTATGAACAATTTCACTGTAACGAACAATTTGTATTGGGAAAGGGAC
>NC_090752.1:1642649-1652649 GCF_036898095.1 Palaemon carinicauda | reverse complement strand
TTTAGACAAACCACTTGAAGGTATTTCAGAATGGCACATTAACTGTATAGGTCCATATTAATTTTATCAAAAGAGTAGGGTACTTTAGACAAACCACTTATAGGTATTTCAGTATGGCACATTAACTGTATAGGTCCATATTAATTTTATCAAAAGAGTAGGGTACTTTAGACAAACCACTTATAGGTATTTCAGTATGGCACATTAACTGTATAGGTCTATATTAATTTTATCAAAAGAGTAGGGTACTTTAGACAAACCACTTATAGGTATTTCAGTATGGCACATTAACTGTATAGGTCTATATTAATTTTATCAAAAGAATAACAGGTCCATATTAATGTTCATCAAAAGAGTAACAGGTCCATATTAATTTTATCAAAAGAGAAGGATACTTTAGACAAACCACTTAAAGGTATTTCAGTATGGCATATTAACTATATAGGTCCTTACTATTATTATTATTATTATTATCACATGATAAGCGATAACCCTAGTTGGAAAAGCAGGATGCTATAAGCCCAAGGATTACAACAGGGAAAAATACTCTAGTGAGGAAAGGAAATAAGGAAACAGATAGAATAGTGTGCCTGAGTGTATCCTTAAGAGAACTCTAACCCAAGTCAGTGAAAAACCATGGCCCAGAAGCTATAGCACTACCTAAGACTAGAGAACAGTGGTTTAATTTTGGAATGTCCTTCTGGAAGAGTGGCTTACACATAAAAAAAACTTTATTAATTGCGTTAAGTAAATCAAATGTAAAGTAAAATACTTACAAATTATTGAGTCCTATAAGGACAATTATCTCCCTGTTTAACGAGCTGTTAATGCTCTCCTGGTAATTATTTCCTTTGATCCTAATCTGTATGGAAGAAAACAAAAAAGGAGTTCGATTGTGAAAGTAAGATATTCTGCACTGTTTGAATGAAAATTATAATTATTTGATCAATATTCCTCATTGTAAGTCAAGGGATCATCTTACGTAAGCTCTATTCAATAACAATTAACCTTTATTATAGTACAGTTGGCTTCATTAATTCCGGTACACTTCACCGGGAGGTTAGGACACGTTAGACAGCTGTGCATTGTAGCAGGTTTTAAAGGTTTAAAAGCTGTCATGAATGGCAGAGGTAAGGAACAGTGACATTGCCCTATCAAGCAGGACAATGCCCTAGAGACTGTCCATACATACAGATGACCTGTGCCCAAGCCCCCTCTCCATCCAAGCTAGGACCAGGAAGGGCCAGAAAGTGGCTGCTGAGGACTCAGCAGGTAGACCTATAGGTTCCCCCAAGCTTCCCATTCTTTGCTCACAAGGATGGCGAGGTTGCAGCGACCAAAGAAATTAACGCGTTTGAGCGGGACTCGTAGAGTTGACTTCATTAATTCCGGTACACTGGGACTTCATCAGCTTCCTATAGGACGCTTCCAAAAGGCTACCACAGCCCGTGCGTTTAGCTGAAGAGAAACTTATGGCAACGCTGCCTGCAGAAGTAAAGTAGCTAAGCTTGTAAACACGTGGTCCAAAGCATTCTTTATTACTTTAAACGGAGTACTGCTAAAGCAATTAACAACAGCTTTATATAAAGTACTCCGTAAAAGAATCTTTTGACCACGTGATGACAAGCTCAGCTACATTTCTCGTACATGCAGCGTTGCCATAAGTTTCTCCTTTGCTAAATACAGCCTTACCTGCTATCAGACGCCATTTCATCTTCCCGTGAAGTGCACCGGAATTTAATGAAGCCAGCTGTACCAAGTGGTTTACTTACATAACTCCAGTATATATATATATATATATATATATATATATATATATATATATATATATATATATATATATATATATATATACATATATATACATATATATATATATATATATATATATATATATATATATATATATATATATATATATAATCCAAAATGGCATACTTAAAAAGGTCCCATTTAACTCATTTAGGGCCCTCTTTACTCATTTAGGACCCTCTTTACTCATTTAGGACCCTATTGACTCATTTAAGACCCTCTTTACTCATTTAGGGCCCTATTGACTCATGCAGGCTCCCATTGACTCAAGTAGGCCCCAACTGACTCAATTAGGACCCTTATGACTCAATTACACCACTTTTGAATAAATTAGGGCCTCATTGACTTATTTAGTATTTAGTATTCAGTATGTTCAGACATTTTTGCTGTCTCAATTAACGATCAAATTCTGAAGTTTGGAAATCTTTTCTGAAGAGTTCTCATTTGCTGAAGATGAGTTCCACAATACTTAAGATGGAGTTATAAGAACAATAAATGTGTTGAAAATAAGTACAAAGATTTTAACTTCGTTTTACGTAAATATGGCTGACTTGCCTAAAATGATTTCTGTACCTCGGGGGAGAATAGATCTTCTTACTTTACTTATCTAGAAAAAATACAATATCTAAAAGCTTCTATAAACTTCTGACATACAACTTTTTTTCCCATGTCATTATTATTATTATTATTATTATTATTATTATTATTATTATTATTATTATTATTATTATTATTATTGTTATTATTATTATTATTATTACTTTGATAATAATAATAATAATAATAATAATAATAATAATAATAATAATAATAATGATGTCACCGAGGCAGCTGTAATCTTCAATAAAACTGCTTGAAAGAGTGTTTACAACCGAGATATTATTATTATTATTATTATTACTATTATTATTATTATTATTATTATTATTATTATTATTATTATTATTATTATTTTTCAACTTACCCAAACGATTTTTTTGATGAAATCCAGAACATCCAAGGATTCTGGATAAGCAAGCGCTGCATTGAAAGCTGCGCATTGTGTCAGAGCATTCATGAAGGTAGGTTGCTGAAGTACTCGGTAGCAGAGACCCTTATAAGCATAAAAATAACTTGGGCAAGTTTCTGTAAGGAAAAAGAAGTTTGGGTGCTATTATAGTATGCTATCTACCACCGATTTTGCATATCTACCACCCCTCTCTGACTATAGTATGATACCTACCATCAGTCCCTAAGAATATGGTCTACTTGCTAATCCGCCTCTAATAAGGAGGATCACTACCGACTTGATAACCTAACCTAACTCAACCCAACATAACCTAACCTACAAACTGCTTATAATTATGCACCCATGTCCTAACCTAACCCAACCTAACCTAACCTACAAACTGCTTATAATTATGCATCCATGTTGTCCTTCCAATAAATATTATTAAACTATCATTAAAGTCCAATGAGGATAACATACTTGTGGTAAGTAATCTGTTTGATAATCCTCATCAAACAGGAGGATTAACATTGACGGTAGATAACATACTATAGTAGAAATTCGACGGTAGATAGCATACTATAATAGCACCGAAGTTTGGACCTTGTTAGCCAACCTTAAGGATAAACATACTAGTATATCTATTAATCAAAAGTTGGATATGTGTTTGTACGCTTGATAAAGTATTGGAGGTTTCAAAGAAAGTTCAGGATAGAGGACTGAAATGGTTTGGTCATGTCATGAGGAGGGAAGATGAACTCGTATGTAAATAATGAAGGCCTGAAGATGGAGGGGAAGATCCAAGTTCAGGTGGAAAGATAAATTATTATTATTATTATTATTATTATTATTATTACTTGCTAAGCTGCAACCCTAGTTGGAAAAGCAGGATGCTATAAGCCCAGGGTCCCCAAAAGGGAAGATAGCCCAGCGAGAAAAGGAAACAAGCAATAATAGAATATTTTAAGAGCAGTAACAACACTGAAATAGATATTTTCTATATAAACTATAAAAATTATAACATAACAAGAGGAAGAGAAGGTAGATAGAATGGTGAGCCCGAGTGTACTTTCAAGCAAGAGAACTCTAATGGAATGAAAGAATTCCGTCTTACAGAGCAGGATTTACTAGGCAGAGATGGAGAAGGCTGACTAGAAGCTGCGACCACACACACACACACACACACACACACACACACACACACATATATATATATATATATATACATATATATATATATATATATATATATATAATATATATATATATATATATATATATATATATGTTGACCAGGCTGACATGGGTCTTTTTATAGTTTATATATGACATATCTGTTTTTGACGTTGTTAATAGTTTATATAGGACATATCTGATTTGACGTTGTCACTGTTTTTAGAATGATTTATTGTTAATTTATTCTCATCATTTATTTATTTCCTTATTTCCTTTCCTCACTGGGCTATTTTTCCCTATTGGAGCCCTTGGGCTTATAGCCTCTTGCTTTTCCAACTAGGGTTGTAGCTTGGCTAGTAATAATAATAACAATAATGAATGCAAAGAAGAAGAAAGTTGATAGTATTATCAACAAATAGTTGTATTATAGTGGTGATAATTCAATTGACCAGGGTGTGTAGGGTATCTATGAATAAGGAAAGTTCCATAGGATTGAATGGGATGGTAAATTATTCTACTGATTACAGTAGGAAGTTTATACAGAAGAGGAGACTAAGGGATGTTGAATCAGGGTAAATACTCAGTGCGATGGAAAATATATACGATAAACAAAGGTAGATTTAATCGAAATGTTTACACTTATTTGTGGATGTTAGAATTTGGATATATATATATATATATATATATATATATATATATATATATATATATATATGTGTGTGTATATATATATGTATATATATATAAGTGTATAAGTGTATACAGATATGTGTTTGTTTACACACACGCACACACACAGATATATATATCGTCACCCTCATAAACTAACTGCCTAAGTAATTTTCTCCACTTGTTGGAAAATCTAAAAAAAACCTTATTCCCTAATTCTTTATTTCATTGTCTTCACGTTCAATTCACAAATTCTTAACAGAAGAATTTGTGAATTAGAATTTGTTAATTGAAGCTCAAAACAATGATATAAAGAATTAGAAAATGAGAAGGTTTTGTTTTTTTCTTTTTTATTTCCCAACAAGCACAATTTTATTTAATTTCGAATTCTACCTTTGGAGTATGTATCCACAGGAAATTCATTTTTAATCAATGCTTCTGGCTGGGCAAGGATTCGAAACTACACCTCTGAGTCGAAACAATAAAAGCAGGGACTCTACCAAACGGGCTATCAAGAGATATAGTCCCTACTGATATTGTTTCAACTCGGAGGCATAGGTTCGAATCCCTGCCCAGTCAGAAGCGTTTATCAAAAATGAATTTCCTGGGGATATATATTCCCAAGGTAGAATTCCATATTAAGTGCCATTGCATTTCGATATATGCATCTATTAAAATCACGTGTTAGTTATGTATATATATATATATATATATATATATATATTATATATATATATTATATATACACATACATATACATACATATAAATATATTCAAATAATCCATATGTATTTCGATACCGTAATGTATGGATTCTCTTACCGACCATAGGACCAGAGTCAAAAGGCGAAACCACTCAAAGACAGTATTGCCTGTGAGTGGTTTCTCCTTGGGATGGTCAGAAGCTATATATGACTTATTTGAATATGAAGAACTTGTCTAAATGTGCAAAATTCATCATATATATATATATATATATATATATATATATATATATATATACAGTATATTGCGCTAATTCCATCCTTTTATGCATTTCAATTCCCTCCTTGTCTAGATCTTCCTTGACGCATCTATTCCAATACTCACTATGTCTTCCTAAAGGTCTTTGTCCCATGACTTCAACAATTAATATTTGTTCGGGTATACACGAGTATTCGTTTGGGTATACGCGAGTCCTCCATTCTCGCATTATGAGAAGCTGATCTGTATGTATGTATGTGAGTATAATGTTTATAGGAATAAGTAAAACCATTTTTACCTGGTATGCTGCAACCATAGAAAGTCTGATTGTCTCGGCAGCTTTGGAGTCTCTTCACATAGGAAGTCGACGACACCTTCTTGATGGTTAGACACTGGTTGTCAGGACTTACCTGTAGGTCAATAGTTAAGATACTTGGTTAGTGATCTATACAATTTAGATCTAAATCAGCCTAAAATCCCCAGATGCCAAAGATGTAATTCAAAATATTTAGGAAGTCACAGAATATATAGGCTCCTAATGTTGAATTATGAGGAAAGAATCGTAGCTTGTGATTGATGCTGCTAGGAAAGGCAATGCATTCATGCAATTCAAAGGCTTGTTAACGAATGAATAGTGAATGAGGTTTACAGTGTACGCGACCTGTCGGAAATGATGGCTAGATATTTAGATATATGTGCACAAACGCATACGCGTCCCACTCTGGCCAGGATTTGATTACTCCCTTTTACCCTACCCGAGGGATGCGGAGAGACTGGTGTTATTAGATATATATATATATATATATATATATATATATATATATATATATATATATATATATGTATATATATTTATATGTATATATATATATATATATATATATATATATATATATATATATATATATATATATATATATATATATATATATATATATATATACAGTCAGACACCTGTCGCTCTGCCATTTAGGAGACTTGGCTACTGGTATTGTCACTGGCAAACTTATAGAAAGAAAACTAAGGGCATAAGAAGCTAAAACTTACATTGCAGTTCTGATCAGCCTCACAGGGGATCTTATCGTCGCTAAGTGTTGCAGAATACCTGCCACCGGTACTGTGAAGGAAAGTGTCATTATTTCGAATTAGGAATTGGTATATTTTAAGAGTAGGTATGCACAGGCGAGCAGAGCACTGTAGCGTTACATTGTCATGCATTACGGGTAAAAAATGTCGAGTTAGTATTTGTTTTGAATAGAGAATTTTATTCTGAATGTGGGTACACACATGCAAGTAGACTTGACGCCTGTAAAGGGGTCAAAATGTTAATGACGTAACTGTTAACGCATGAAGCATGCAGCTGTATTGTGTTCTACCATGATTAGTTAGCAAGTTGAGCAGACTCTGTAGTCAGTTGAGACGCGTACAATGCAGGTTCCGTCCGGGTATTTATGTGATGCGGAAAAACAACCATTAGCGGGATGGATGAAGTCCAGTCTCCACTTGCGTTTTTTGGTACAAACATCTGTTACATTACAGGCTTTTGTTTGTATGTTGATTTCCACTGGAAACTTATCATATTGAGAATACCATTTTGTTTAGAGATCATCCTAATTTTTTGTCTAATTCCGATCTTCTGTTGTTGAAGTCTATTGCTCACAAAGGCACACACACTCAAATATAGAACCATAAACTTTTGAAAGGAAGAGATTGCCTGTTACACAAAGCAAGGGAATTTTAAATGTTGTTTTCTTGAAAGGTTTGATAATTAGTTTTCTATCTAATTAATTAACTGTAATCAACAGAAGGCTTGATAAAGATAATGAGACTTATGAAATCCTTCTCAACGATTTCCTTTACTGAATATAAACAAGTTACTTCAGAGCTCAGAGAAGGATATCCAATGAATTATAACTTAAAAAAAGGAGATCAAATAAATCTTGAGGTCTGTAATGAACTCAAATATTAATATCAAATAGCTCTAACAGCCTTAATTTTCGTCATAGAGAGGTCAGGTTGGTCTCATTCTTTTAGAAAATGCCTGAAGTTTCTCATAAAGTTATCAAAAATATGAAAAAAAAAGGTATATTGCAGTTTTTTGCAAGGACGTACTGGTACGTCCATGTGGGTAAAGGGATGAGTTTTGTGAAACGTACCAGTACGTCCATTGGGGGTAAAAGGGTTAATATTAAACATCAAAACTTATTTGAATTGATTAGATATATCCTTATAATAAAATTTTCATCTCGATAATAATATATAACTTCTTTATGAATATTTTATTTTTTCATGACATTCATTCCGGGTTCATGTTTAATTCTGGCTTACCTGACGTATGCCGAATAGTAATATCTCCCCTCCACCATATCGCTGATATCCTTCTTGTACGGAATTATGACTAGCGATGCTTCGTCTTTTTTGCATCTGCAAAAAAAAAAAAAAAATATATATATATATATATATATATATATATATATATATATATATATATATATATATATAGCCCTTACAAAGGTAAGGAAGGATGAAATGGGTTGTACTTTGCCAATTATTTCTATAGTCCAGCTACACAGGGTTGGTATTGTTGCCATATTTCTTCGCACTAATAGAGCGCTTTCCATAGGAAACAGATAATCTGGTAGATATGCCTTTCATATTGAGTAGTATTACCATACTTTCAGTATGTTAGGCGACGTTGGATTAAATAATGACGTGCAGAACAGGAAACATGGTAACGATGCTAAGTTTCACCCTTTGTAGCTGGACTATAATCAGAGTGACCATACTAATATCACTGTATCGCTGTGTAGGGATGCTAAGTTTCACCCTTTGTAGCTGGACTATAAGT
The DNA here is from genome assembly GCF_036898095.1 of Palaemon carinicauda. Lineage (NCBI taxonomy): Eukaryota > Metazoa > Arthropoda > Malacostraca > Decapoda > Palaemonidae > Palaemon > Palaemon carinicauda. The sequence goes on along the minus strand of NC_090752.1, from coordinate 1,644,192 downwards.
GAGTGACCATACTAATAACACTGTGTAGGGATGCTAAGTTTCACCCTTTGCATCTGGACTATAAGCAGAGTGACCATACCAATATCACTGTGTAGGGATGCTAAGTTTCACCCTTTGTAGCTGGACTATGAGCAGAGCAACCATACTAATATCACTGTGTAGGGATGCTAAGTTTCACCCTTTGTAGCTGGACTATAAGCAGAGTGACCATACTAATATCACTGTGTAGGGATGCTAAGTTTCACCCTTTGTAGCTGGACTATAAGCAGAATGACCATACTAATATCACTGTGTAGGACTATAAACAGAGTGACCATACTAATATCACTGTGTATAAGCATAGTGACCATACTAGTATCACTGTGTAGGACTATAAGCAGAGTGACCATACTAATATCACTGTGTATAAGCATAGTGACCATACTAATATCACTGTGTATAAGCATAGTGACCATACTAATATCACTGTGTAGGACTATAAGCAGAGTGACCATACTAATATCACTGTGTATAAGCATAGTGACCATACTAATATCACTGTGTATAAGCATAGTGACCATACTAATATCACTGTGTAGGACTATAAGCAGAGTGACCATACTAATATCACTGTGTATAAGCATAGTGACCATACTAATATCACTGTGTATAAGCATAGTGACCTTACTAATATCACTGTGTAGCCTCCAGCTTCGATCTTTAGATAACGAATATAGATTAAACAATAGATAATTATTAACTAAGTGTACAGAACCTACAGTTAACACATAGTTCCTCAAAAATATCTTCACTTATAGTCCCTATAGGGAATGAAAACTTGAACCATACATGAAGTAGACTTGTTACATACTGCAGCGATGCCGTAGTGATACCGTATTCCACTGTCTCGTCGTATAATCTGATGCATCGGTGGCCATTGCTGCTCAAGGTGTAATTCAGGTGATACGGGCAGGTTACTGTTGGATACAAACGAAACGTCTAAAAGAATGATAGCAAAGAAAAACACAATATTGATTAAATGATTGTGTTTTGTTGTTTACATATTCTTAGAACTTGCAGGATAAACTAATCCTATTTTCACAGTTCTAAAGGTTTTTTTATATATATACAGGTCGAATGGATTATTGGTTTATAGGTCAACTGGGTTTTTATGTTTACAGGTCAAATAGGTTTTTATGTCTATAGGTCAATTGGTTTTCATATCTACAAGTCAATAAGGTTTTTGTATCTCTAGGTCAAATAGGTTTTTATGTCTATAGGTCAAATAGATTTTTATGTATATAGGTCAATTGTGTTTTATGTCTACAGGTCAAATTGGTTTTCATATCTACCGGTCAATTAGGTTTTTATATTTCTAGGTCAAATGGGTTTTTATTTATAAAAGTCAATTGGGTTTTATGTCTACAGGTCAAATTGGTTTTTATATCTACAGGTCAATTAGGTTTGTATGTCTATAGGTCAAATGGGTTTTTATTTATATAAGTCAATTGTGATTTATGTCTACAGGTCAAATTGGTTTTCATATCTACAGGTCAATTAGGAT
>NC_090752.1:1632649-1640149 GCF_036898095.1 Palaemon carinicauda | reverse complement strand
ATTACAAACACAATAACAGGGGCGAAAACATAACCTCCTTCCAATGCACATCACTTGTTACCTTGATCGAATTCAGTTGGACGAGCGAGGATCACAACGTAAGATATATTACGCTTTGCCACTGGTAGGGTCCTCCAAATCAACTCCTGTGGGGTCATCGTGAACTGAAAGGCATATTTGACTCATGTTAAAAAGAGCAATATGGATACGAGAGCAAACTAAAGTAGAGGATATTCTAACAACGTGTATGGTAGAGAAATGGACTTGGGTAGGACATATAATGAGGATTATAGATAGAAGATGGGCAATAAGGATAACAGAATGGGTCCCTAGAGATTTTGAAAGAAAAAGGAGAACAGACTGAAGTAGAGGATAATCTAAGAACATGTAAGGAAGAGAAATGGACATACATGGGTTATTTGAATATATACATATATATATATATATATATATATATATATATATATATATATATATATATATATATATATATATATATATATATATACAGGATAAACATCCCGTGTTACAACAGTAAATTCTTGTTGCAAAGAAATTATGAAATTTCGTGGTTACTCACGCCCCGGTCGTGGACGTCACTGTATTCCCACCAGAACTGGCCATCCTCTGTACTGTAATTCAGGTTTCTGCTGTACTCAAAAGAGTTACCTGAAAAAAAAATACATATAAAAGGTTTAAATGTCGCTCATGAATGGCAGTACGGTCAGGACAATACCCTAGAAATAGTCCATTGGCCTTTTTCCATCAAGCAAGGACCCGAGAGTAACATTGCCCTATCAAGCAGGACAATGCCCCAGAGACTGCCCTATCAAGCAGGACAATGCCCCAGAGACTGCCCTATCAAGCAGGACAATGCCCCAGAGACTGCCCTATCAAGCAGGACAATGCCCCAGAGACTGCCCTATCAAGTAAGACAATGCCCCAGAGACTGCCCTATCAAGCAGGACAATGCCCCAGAGACTGCCCTATCAAGCAGGACAATGCCCCAGAGACTGCCCTATCAAGCAGGACAATGCCCCAGAGACTGCCCTATCAAGCAGGACAATGCCACAGAGACTGCCCTATCAAGCAGGACAATGCCCCAGAGACTGCCCTATCAAGCAGGACAATGCCCCAGAGACTGCCCTATCAAGCAGGACAATGCCCCAGAGACTGCCCTATCAAGCAGGGCAATGCCCCAGAGACTGCCCTAGCAAGCAGGACAATGCCCCCAGAGACTGCCCTAGCAAGCAGGACAATGCCCCAGAGACTGCCCTATCAAGCAGGACAATGCCCCAGAGACTGCCCTATCAAGCAGGACAATGCCCCAGAGACTGCCCTATCAAGCAGGACAATGCTCCAGAAACTGCCCTATCAAGCAGGACAATGCCCCAGAGACTGACCCTATATACTTATGATCAGTCTCCAAGACCCCCCTCTTCACCCAAGCTGAGAGCAAGGAGTGCCAGGCAATGACTGATGATAACTCAGCAGATAGAGCTATAGGCTCTCTCAGAGACCTTCTCCCATACTCAGCTTGTAAGGATGGTGAGGTTGCAGACACTTCGAAGAACTGTCGAGCTTAAGCGGGACTCGAACTCCTGTGTAGCAGGTTGTTAGGCGGGAAAGTTTCCAATAGGCTATATGTGTAATATGTAATTATATGTATATGTATATATATGTGTGTGTGTGTGTGTGTGTGTGTTTGTATTTACAATATATAAATTTTTAAATATTGATAAGTATATTAAAAAAAACTGACGGTCACAAACTCATACACGTATGAATATATTGTATATGGTATATATATATATATATATATATATATATATATATATATATATATATATATATGTATGTATATATATATATATATATATATATATATATATATATATATATATATATATATGGTGTAGTCTACATATTACACTAAAGGAAAAAATATCTTCAGTAAATATTCTCTCTCTCTCTCTCTCTCTCTCTCTCTCTCTCTCTCTCTCTCTCTCTCTCTCTCTCTCTCTCTCTCTCTCTCTCTCAGAAAACGTTTACCTGGCTGGCCATGGTACTTCGAGTTGACCCTAAGCGAGTAAGTTGGGCCATTCCTAACTCGGACTCCATGGTAAGTGGCATTAAACGTTTCGTTGGTGATGGTCACAAGGTAGAACTGAAAAGAAACGTTTATTTAAAAACAAGGTTAATTCCATCCTGTTCGTAATACTAGTCAGGCAGGTAATTCGAATAGCCAGGCCTTCTCCATCACGAGGCTCAATACTACACAGTAATCTAGAAGTTTTATTCCAGCTGTGAGCAAGTTGTGGAATGATTTTTCTAATCGGGTAGTTGAATCAGTAGAACTTCAAAAGTTCAAAGTTGCAGCAAATGTTTTTATGTTGAACAGGCTAACATAAATCTGTTTATAATTTATATACAATGCTCTAAAGGTGCAATTGTTTATGTGATTGCCAGTGATACCATATTGTTAACAAAACTAGAACTATTGGTAGAGTGCATACCCTCACCAATGTCTTATCACAAAAAATTAACCACGATATAGAAAAAATACGTTTTTGACCTTTTCGTGAACTTGACCTTGACCTTTTAACCCACTCTGTGGAAATTCAGAAGTTCAAACGTACAAGGAATGTTATGATGTTGAATAGGCTGATATAAGTATCTTTTCTTAAGGTATTTTATATTAATCATTTATTACTTCTCATGTAGTTTATTTATATCCTTATTTCCTTTCCTCACTGGGCTGTTTTTCCCTATTGGAGCCCTTTGACTTATAGCATCCTGTTTATCCAATTGGGGCTGTAGCTTATCGAGGAATAATGATTATATATATATATATATATATATATATATATATATATATATATATATATATATATGTATATATATATATATATATATATATATATATATATATATAATGTATGTGTGTATATATATGTATATATATATTATATATGTGTGTGTATATATATATATGTATATATGTATATATATATATATATATATATATATATATATATATATATATAATCTATATATATAAATGTATGTGTGTATCTATATGTATATATGTATTATATATGTGTGTATATTTATGTATATATATATCTCTCTATCTATATAATATATATATATATATATATATATATATATATAATCTATATATATACATATATATATATATATATATATATATATATATATATATATATATATATATACACATATGTATACATATACATATATTTATATATGCGTATATATATATATATATATATATATATATATATATATATATATATATATATGTACAGTATATGTACATCTATGTATCTATATACAGTACATGTATATACACATACAAATATGTGTATATATAGATATATATCTATTTATATACATATGTATATATATATATATTTATATATATATATATATATATATATATACATGCAGGGTACACTATCAATTTATTTATTGCAATGTAACAAATCTTCCCAAACATGCAACAAGAAGAAAATATTTTGATGAAAAGAGCAAACAAGAACAAGCACTTACTGCAAACATAAGTGACCTGCCGGTGTTCGATCCTAGTTGGTCACTAAGGATTGCCAGCTGTTCGATTCCTATTGGATTAAAAAAAGAAATATATATATATACTATGAACCCTGGACAAGTGTTTTTTTCAAGATGGCGTCCAAGATGGCCGCCGAAACCTTTGAACCATCATAACATTATAACTATCAACTCAAATTTGATGATCTTTGTGTCTATTCCTACATTTTTGGGGGCAAAGAACACATTAATACAACTAGGGATACCATTGAGCTGTTAAATCCTTATGAAATTGGATTCTTGACCTTCAGATGTTCACTATCACCTTATACCCAAACACTTACAACAAGCAATAGTTAAAAGAATGTATGCTTAGAGATATGATGATAGCAAACTAATTAGGAGCGTCTTCTATAGGGTTGTTAACTTACAGTACTCATGTTTATATAATCTTCTAATTATATCAAATCTTAATTACACTTAACAGAGCCCTATATTTCAAGTACTTGGTTACATTAGTTAATAACACTTTTATCCGCATAGAACAAGTTTCAGAGTTTCAATTTTGAGTTTTATCCTCCTCTTCAGTCAGTATCAACCTCTCGAGTGTTGTTTGGATTGTTACAGTTTTCAGTCTGGCAAGGGCTACATACACCAGCTGCATCGAGATAATCTGTATCCCTCTGAACAGTTGCAATGGATAATTTTCAAGAGTTTGTCAGGTGCAGCAACGTTTTGGGTCATTACTGGTACTAACTGATCATTCTCGAGTTTCCATCCCCATTCAATTGGGTTCATTTCACTTGCCTTTCCCATCCATACCATAATTTGGAAGTACACACGTTGGGTATGGAAACTTGTTGCTGATGATGTTGGGGGAAGCCTTTTAGGAGTGACAAATATTTCAGCAATTGCCACTTTCTTGGTGAAAATGGTATGGCACAGTGATGATAGTGTATCATTAGATTGCCTCCAAAGCAATCAATCATCAGTTCTTTGTCAAGATCTGATATCTCCTTTTGAGATTTGTTTTGAAGCGTGAATTAACTCGCACAGGACTTCATGACAGGATCAGATTTCACTAATTTCCAGAAGACTGACTTTTTTCCAATGCCAAAAATCCTGGAAGTGGAATCACAGCTTGAGTAGGCATGTACAAAGAGTAATTCAGTGCATACATCATCTCCTAGAGTTTCTTTCAACGGGTTAATGTTATATACTTTGTGTTCTCTTGATTGTTTGCTTGCATCAGAACGGAAGTAAATGGTCGCATTGTCTGGTCTGGTATAATGAAGGAGCAGGATCAGCATATCTGTATCCTCACCAACCAACGTTATGGTGTAATGATGGGATAGTTCAACAGTTGCCTTAACGATATCAACATCTGCATCACCTGGGGACTGAATGACATGGCATCCCCTTTTAGTTAGTGCTGTGCTGATAAGAGAAATCATGTCTGTCTTATTTTTGTCACGAGATAGAAAATCCTCCTTTTTGGCCTGAAAATTCTCTTTCTGTTGTGAAAATGATTATAGAGTGCAGTTCTTTTCCTCGTCTCAGATGTGTGTTGTCTTCTATAGAGGGGCCTTCACCATACCCATCGAACACCACTGTTGCTTGTCCATAATTTCTCACAGTGAAGTCTGCATAAGACTCGGCTATTGTATAATATGAGTCGCCTTTCTTCCATTGTGATCGATGGAGCAATGAGCCTCCATCAAGCACATAACAATCTGTTTTAGGTTTAAGAGTTAATAACATTCTCACTTGAAAAGGCTGCAACATGGTCTCGAATTGCCTGAGCAAGCTGAGGTTTATCTGCTTTTCGAAGAATGTCCCTGGTCTCAAAGAGGGCTGGAGGATATGGGCTTAGCTCATATGTCAAAACCTCTTCAAGGGAAAGATCCCCTGATCTTGACATGCCTAGGAAACGCTGGAACAGAAGGGCAGGATCAATGGTACGATCAGGAGCAATCTTCACAGGAGAGATATTTCCAAGGGTTTGGGCTCTGTCTTTCCGCTTAAATTTGTAAGTAGATGCTGGCTTTACCATCATATCTTTAATGATCTTATACCCAACTGATTCAAAGGCATGTACATTCACATCTGGTCCTGCCACTATTCCGTTGACAATGTTTCTCAGAGTAGTATCAAATGTGAAGGGTGAACAGGCTGCAATCTTTGTCTGAATTTTCTCAAGATCAGATGCATCTCTTTTGATGCGTGCCTCAGTTGAATCTTTGTGTTGTGGACTTGTAGTATAGGTTAGGTCGGTAAAAATCTTGCATTGCACTGTTGTACTCAGATGTTACAGGTGCAGATAAGGAACAAAGATTACGCATCTCCTCGGTCATCCCACTGCCATGGGTTAGACCACCAGTGCTCTTTAGAGACCTCATCAATGTTTGTTCTATGACAAGATCACTACTTAGTCCTGCCCAGCAATGACTGCTCCTTCGAACAACATGAAAACCACCAAGGAACTTTCGATAAACATCTGGGTGCTTTTCCTCCATGTTGCTCATTTGCTGCAGGTAGTAATGAGCAGATCGTAGATAATTGAAGTGCCCAGTTGCAGCAAAGACAGTTAGGCAATTGGACACTGCCTGTAAATGCATCAACCAAGATCCAGTAAGATCTGCCTTGATCAACATTCTTGCTATGCCAACCATACACTGATAATTCAGCCACAACTGGCTTGTCTTTGAGGTCTGAGCAAGTTCCGATTTCTTCTTCTCCATTACTGTCTCAATTTTTATCAAAACCTCAGAACACGCAGCATCTTCTAGCTTCATCTCTCCAATAAGAAGGGAGGAATACAATTCCTCTGCCTGATCCACCAATGTCTGAATCTGAGGATCATCTTTGGACATTTCCATCACAAGCTGGCTATGTAGGAACTTGTCAACAAGAAGGTGGCCCTGCAAAGCCCTCTGGACAGCTTTCCCTGTTAACATGTGCACCACCGCATTTTCTCCATAAACAGTTTCAAGTATGCTTTTTAGGCCGGTCCCTTCCATGAGAGTCCCTGTGGCCCCAGCAAGTTCATGAGTGTATGATTTGATATAATTAGAAGATTATTTAAACATGAGTACTGTAAGTTAACAACCCTATAGAAGACGCTCCTAATTAGTTTGCTATCATCATATCTCTAAGCATACATTCTTTTAACTATTGCTTGTTGTAAGTGTTTGTGTATAAGGTGATAGTGAACATCTGAAGGTCAAGAATCCAATTTCATAAGGATTTAACAGCTCAATGGTATCCCTAGTTGTATTAATGTGTTCTTTGCCCCCAAAAATATAGGAATAGACACAAAGATCATCAAATTTGAGTTGATAGTTATAAAGTTATGATGGTTCAAAGGTTTCGGCGGCCATCTTGGACGCCATCTTGAAAAACACACTTTTCCAGGGGTCATATTTTGGTAAACTTTTAGTATGTTAAAAAGTACATTAAAACGTACCAGAATCAGTTGAGAAACCTTTTGTTACAATTTTTTGGGGGTTGAGGGGGTATTTTCCATATATTGACCCTACTACATACTTAATATCTAGTTAAATTATTTGTATACTCAGCAGTTTACATATCTTTATATACAAACATAAACATACATATCTGTCAATAATAGAAGTCACTTAACGTCCCATAATATCTAATTAAATTATATGTATACATGGCAGTTTGTATATCTTCACGATATACGAACATAAACACACATTATGCTCTGTTTTATCATATGTGTTCTTTCGTCTATATATTTACTTGATGTAATTTTAAGTTATATTGAGTTTCTAAAACCATAATAAATGAAAGTAAGTAATATTTTACAGTGGCAATTTTCCCTGTGGCAATTTTCCCGGTGGCAATATACACAGTGGCAATTTTCCCAGTGGCAATTTTCCCGGTGGCAATTTTCCCTGTGGC
>NC_090752.1:1612649-1615149 GCF_036898095.1 Palaemon carinicauda | reverse complement strand
CAGTGTTCAAGAGTTGGTTTAATTCTGTGGGAGACCAAATAAAAGGATGAGCTTCTACAGTGTTCAAGAGTTGGTTTAATTCTGTGGGAGACCAAATAAAAGGAGGAGCTTCTACAGTGTTCAAGAGTTGGTTTAATTCTGTGTTAGACCAAATAAAAGGAGGAGCTTCTACAGTGTTCAAGAGTTGGTTTAATTCTGTGGGAGCCCAAATAAAAGGAGGAGCTTCTACAGTGTTCAAGAGTTGGTTTAATTCTGTGTTAGACCAAATAAAAGGAGGAGCTTCTACAGTGTTCAAGAGTTGGTTTAATTCTGTGGGAGACCAAATAAAAGGAGGAGCTTCTACAGTGTTCAAGGGTTGGTTTAATTCTGTGGGAGACCAAATAAAAGGATGAGCTTCTACAGTGTTCAAGAGTTGGTTTAATTCTGTGTTAGACCAAATAAAAGGAGGAGCTTCTACAGTGTTCAAGAGTTGGTTTAATTCTGTGTTAGACCAAATAAAAGGAGGAGCTTCTACAGTGTTCAAGAGTTGGTTTAATTCTGTGTTAGACCAAATAAAAGGAGGAGCTTCTACAGTGTTCAAGAGTTGGTTTAATTCTGTGGGAGACCAAATAAAAGGAGGAGCTTCTACAGTGTTCAAGAGTTGGTTTAATTCTGTGGGAGACCAAATAAAAGGATGAGCTTCTACAGTGTTCAAGAGTTTGTTTAGTTCTTTTGGAGACCAAATAAAAGGATTAACTTCTACAGTGTTCAGCAGTTTGTTTAGTTCTTTTGGAGACCAAATCAAAGGATGAGCTTCTACAGTGTTCAACAGGTTGTTTAGTTGTTTGGGAGGCCAAATAAAAGGATGAGCATCTACAGTGTTCAAGAGTTGGTTTAATTCTGTGGGAGACCAAATAAAAGGATGAGCTTCTACAATGTTCAAGAGTTGGTTTAATTCTGTGGGAGACCAGATAAAAGGATGAGCTTCTACAGTGTTCAAGAGTTGGTTTAATTCTGTGGGAGACCAAATAAAAGGATGAGCTTCTACAGTGTTCAAGAGTTGGTTTAATTCTGTGGGAGACCAGATAAAAGGATGAGCTTCTACAGTGTTCAAGAGTTGGTTTAATTCTGTGGGAGACCAAATAAAAGGATGAGCTTCTACAGTGTTCAAGAGTTGGTTTAATTCTGTGGGAGACCAAATAAAAGGATGAGCTTCTACAGTGTTCAAGAGTTGGTTTAATTCTGTGGGAGACCAAATAAAAGGATGAGCTTCTACAGTGTTCAAGAGTTGGTTTAATTCTGTGGGAGACCAAATAAAAGGATGAGCTTCTACAATGTTCAAGAGTTGGTTTAATTCTGTGGGAGACCAAATAAAAGGATGAGCTTCTACAGTGTTCAAGAGTTGGTTTAGTTCTTTGGGAGACCAGATAAAAGGATGAGCTTCTACAGTGTTCAAGAGTTGGTTTAATTCTGTGGGAGACCAAATAAAAGGATGAGCTTCTACAATGTTCAAGAGTTGGTTTAATTCTGTGGGAGACCAAATAAAAGGATGAGCTTCTACAGTGTTCAAGAGTTGGTTTAATTCTGTGGGAGACCAAATAAAAGGATGAGCTTCTACAGTGTTCAAGAGTTGGTTTAATTCTGTGGGAGACCAAATAAAAGGATGAGCTACAATGTTCAAGAGTTGGTTTAATTCTGTGGGAGACCAAATAAAAGGATGATCTTCTACAGTGTTCAACAGTTTGTTTAGTTCTTTTGGAGACCAAATAAAAGGATGAGCTTCTACAGTGTTCAAGAGTTGGTTTAATTCTGTGGGAGACCAAATAAAAGGATGAGCTTCTACAGTCTTCAACAGTTTTAGTTCTTTGTGAGACCAAATAAAAGGATGAGCTTTTACAGTGTTCAACAGTTTGTTTAGTTCTTTAGGAAACCAAATAAAAGGATGAGCTTCTACAATGTTCAAGAGTTGGTTTAATTCTGTGGGAGACCAAATAAAAGAATTAGCTTTTACAGTGTTCAGCAGTTTGTTTAGTTCTTTAGGAGATCAAATAAAAGGATTAGCTTCTACAGTGTTCAGCAGTTTGTTTAGTTGTTTGGGAGGCCAAATAAATGGATGAGCTTCTACAGTGTTCAACAGGTTGTTTAGTTCTTTGGGAGACCAAATTAAAGGATAAGCTTCTACAGTGTTCAACAGTTTGTTTAGTTCTTGGTGAGGCTAAATAAAAGGATGAACTTCTACAGTGTTCAACAGTTTGTATAGCTCTTTGGGAAACCAAATGAAAGGATTAACTTCTACAGTGTTCAAGAGTTTGTATAGCTCTTTAGGAGACCAAATAAAAGGATATGGTTTAAAGGTCCAAAGGCCACCTTTTGGAAACGTTTTAAACATTGTACAGTCTGTCAGAGGTAAGAACTGCCAATGATTTGAACACACTGGAAGCGTTGTAAAGGTTATAGAGACTTTCTGAGCACTGATCTGAGGACAGAATGGCAGAAGCAAGGGACAGTGAATATGCTTTAG
>NC_090752.1:1605149-1607649 GCF_036898095.1 Palaemon carinicauda | reverse complement strand
TTCACCTTATCTTGCCTAATCACAGTGCTTGTATGGGAAGTATAACAGTGCTTGTGTCTCCTTTCCCAATGTTATAACTACATAAAGGGGTCGGTTGCCTGATGCGCCCTCTGCAATGCCTTCTATCAAATGCATGCTCTACCACCAAACCTCTTCTCTCCATATCATCCTTCACCTTATCTCGCCTTATCACAGTCCTTGTATGGGAAGTATCACAGCGCTTGTGTATCCTTTCCCAATGTTATAACTACATAAAGGGGTCGGTTGCCTGATGCGCCCTCTCCCAATTCCTTCTATCAATGGCTTCCTCTTCCAACAAACCTCTTCTCTCCATATCATCCTTTACCTTATCTCGCCTAATCACAGTCCTTGTATGGGAAGTATCACAGCGCTTGTGTATCCTTTCCCAATGTTATAACTACATTAAGGGGTTGGATGCCTGATGCGCCGTCTCCAATGCCTTCTATCAAAGGCATCCTCTTCCTTCAAACCTCTTCTCTCTATATCATCCTTCACCTTATCTCGCCTTATCACAGTCCTTGTATGGGAAGTATCACAGTGCTTGTGTATCCTTTCCCAATGTTATAACTACATTAAGGGGTCGGTTGCCTGATGCGCCGTCTCCAATACCTTCTATCAAAGGCCTCCTCTTCTACCAAACCTCTTCTCTCCATATCATCCTTCACCTTATCTCGCCTTATCACATGCTTGTATGGTTTGATGTAAATCGTTGCGTTATATAATTTGTTAAAGTCTAGTAACGTTATCTTCCCTTATTGTCTTAAAGGAAATAAAGGTCGGTCATGAATGGCAGAGCAAGGGATAGTTATAATGCCCAAGCTAGCAGGACAGTGCCCTAGAGATGGACCAGAAATCAACATGATCAGGTCCCAAGCTATGACCAGGGAGGGCTAGGCAATGCTTGTGATGACTCGATAGATAGACTTATAGGCTCCCTAAAACACCCCATATCTAGAACACCCGCATGATAAGGTTACAGACACCACAAGAAACTATCATGCTTGAACGGGAATCGAACCCTAGTCCAGCAGACCGCCAGGCAGCGACGTTTCCAATAGGCTACCACAATACTTAGATAAATTAGAGACTATTTTCAGATTTAGTACTCGAACCCTAGTCCAGCTGATCACCAGGCAGAGATGTTTTTAATAGCCTACCACAACCCTCAGACATACTAGAGACTATTTTCAGATTTAGAACTCGAACCCTAGTCCAGCTGATCACCAGGCAGAGATGTTTTTAATAGCATACCACAACCCTTAGATTAACTAGAGACTATTTTCAGATTTAGCTGTAGGTACTCGAACCCTAGTCCAGCTGATCACCAGACAGAGACGTTTTTAATAGCCTACCACAACCCTTAGATGTACTAGAGACTATTTTCAGATTTAGTACTCGAACCCTAGTCCAGCTGATCACCAGGTAGAGATGTTTTTAATAGCCTACCATAACCCTTCGATATACTAGAGACTATTTTCAGCTTTAGTACTAGGTACTGGAACCCTTGTCCAGCAGATGGCCAGGCAGAAATGTTCTTAATAAGCTACCACACCCCTTAGATAAACTAGAGACTATTTTCAGATTTAGGACTCGAACCCCAGCCCAGCAAAAGCCCAGCAGATCGCCAGCCAGAGACGTTTTTAATAGCCTACCAAAACCCTTAGACATACTAGAGACTATTTTTAGATTTAAAAGCTGGCTAAGTCCTTGAAATATAGATTTCAGTCATATCAAGGGAAGACTCAAAACGCCTGTGGAACATGACATCTTTGGTAACATCATAAGTATGGTCCAGGTCGCGTGATAATGTGATCAGTGTTCAATGGTATCAATGAAGATCAAAATGTTTGACCGTTTAGCAGCTCTATTGTTGAAGCTATGTAGAACGGGCACTCGGTGGAACGCTTACCATGGTCTTTTCAATGTCTTGGAGTAGAGTTCTCTTGCTTGAGGGTTCACTCGGGCACAGTATTCTATGTTATTTCCCTTCCTCTGTGTTTTTAAGTCTTTATATTTTATATGTGAGAGATTTATTTTGAGGTTACTCTTCTTGAAATATTCTATTTCAATTGTTAATATCTTTTCTTGTAGTTTCCTTATTTCCTTTCAGCACGGGGCTGTTTTCCCTGTTGAAGCACTTGGGCATATAGCATCTTGCTTTTCCAAGTAGGGTTGTAGCTTAGCAAATATTAATAATAATACTAATATGTTGTATATCACAAGATCTGCAATTGAATTTTTCACATGTTGGCACTAATATCATGCAAATCAGATAAGAATTGGCCGCTATGTGGCAAAGAGATTTTTATTTACATTTTCGTGACCTTGGCCTTAACCTTTGACTTAAACACTCCCAAAATCTAATCAAATTAGTCATGGATCATGGCCAATCATCCCACCAAATTTCATGAGATTCGGTTAAATAGTTCTTGAGTTATGTGAATCAGAAACACACTGGCAGACATACAGACAGATACAT
>NC_090752.1:1592649-1595149 GCF_036898095.1 Palaemon carinicauda | reverse complement strand
TGCAGTGTTTGTCAAGTTAATATAACAAGATTCAAAAATATTTGTTTTTTCTGATGCATTTCTTGTAGAATTAATTAACGAGGTTGGAGATGATTCAGTCTTTAAAAAGATAATAGATACGACTCTATTGATGATGTGTTTTTTTTATTTTGCGCCAGTTAATTTTTTTTGGCAGTTCGTAAAACCAATTCAAGCAAGATTTCAGTTTCTTCTCTGTTCTGGTCCAATTGTTTCTAAAATAGATGAATGAAGTTGAGAGCGATTTTTTTATTTAGTTATTTGAATTTAGTTATTTGAATTTAGTTATTTGAATTTTTTCAGTTCGTAAAGTTAATTTAAAAAAGATCCAAAAATATGTTTCTATTCTGTTGCAGTTCTTGTGAAATTAATTAACGAGGTTGAAAGTGATTTAGTGAAAGCCTAAAGGTAATGCTGTATTGGTCAGGTTTTTTTTTTTTTTTCTTTTGCAGTTCGTAAAGTTAATATCAAGCAAGACCAGTTTATTTCTTTTTTGGTTGTTCTTGTAAAGTTAATGAACGAAGCTTAAATGATTTTATTTCAAAGCCCAAAGATAATACTCCATTGTGTAGTGCTTTATTGCTTGAATTTTTTTTGGCTTTTTGTTGATATTTCATGCAAGCTCCAAACATTTCCTTCTGTTATTTTCTTGTCTTCCCTAATTAATTACAAAAATAGGCTACTCGCTAAACAATACCAAAGGCAAAGATAGGTTTCTCGAAATTTTATCTGAAATGTCCTGTTTTCTGGTGCGTTCTTATCACACTTGACATTATCATTCATACCGGGTTTTTAATGTTAACCCAGCCACTGAAGAGGGGGGGGGGGGGGGGCAAGCCAGCCTCAACTTGGTGCCAGTCCCAAGCCCGGGTAAATGGGGAGGGTTGGCGGCAGGAAAGGCATCTGGCCATGAAAAATTTGCCAAAACGAATATGGACAGTGAATATTATCAGAATGAAATTAATGCTAGATGGAGAAAGCTGGCCAGAAACATCAACCTAACATAGAAGTGGGAAAAGATGCAGACAAAGAAGAAGATGAAGACTGGGTTTTAATGTTGTTATTATTGTTACAAGGGTTCTTTTCTAGTTTTTAGTGTTGTTTATGCTAAAGACTCTTTGACTCTTATTGTTATGAAATATTGACCTGCATTAGTATAGAGCTGAGGCTCACAATCTTGAAATGACAAGGTGCCGATCCACAGGAAAGTTTATCAGAAAGAATCAAGACAGGTACTGAGGCAACATAACAGACAAGACCTTTTGCCTTTTAGTTGCATGTCCTCTACAATAATCTGCTGGTGTCTGGGTGGCAGCGTCCTTGCCTGGTGATTGACAGACTGGGGTTCGAGTCCCGCTCAAACTCGTTAGTTTCTGTGGTCGCTGCAACCTTGCCATCCTTGTGAGCTAAGGATGGGGCCTTGGGGAAGCCTATAGATCTATCTGCTGAGTCATCAGCAGCCATTGCCTGGCCCTCCTTGGTCCTAGCTTGGGTGGAGAGGGGGCTTGGGCGCTGATCATATGAATATATGATCAGTCTCTAAGGCATTGTCCTACTTGATAGGGCAATGTCACTATCCCTTGCCTCTGCCATTCATGAGCGACCTTTAAACCTTTGATATTTAAAACTCCCATTTTATGAAAGTCTTGATCGGCATTTGGCAAGTTAGGGTCTTTTTGTTACAACTGGTCCTCGTAGTCTTGCTGGAAAATGTAGGAATTATTAGGTTTGGCTAATTTGAATAAAACTACTGTAGACAAGACGAGAGCTAATTCCTACCTGGATCAATTTGGGTGATAATTGGTGATTTTACTCCAATTTTTTGTGTTATTGCATGATATCTGTCCTCTTTGCAGACTCGTTCTTTATAGCCTATATAGCTTATGTAAAATCAACATTAATCCTGTATACATTTTCTTCTTATTTCTTCGATAACTGAAAGAATACAAGGAATCATTATTGGCTTTTGATTGTGCCTGTTGATTGTCTTGTTTTTTCCCTGTGTCTATTGATTTTGTTTTTCCCTGTGCCTGTTGATTGTGTTTTTTCTCTGAGGCAATTCTTATCCAAACTATTTGCAGCATCTTATGAGAGGCAGAGGAAAGGGACAGAATATTGTATTTAAGAACAGCCCTCAATCTAGGAACAGGGAGGACTAAGTATTGGGTGCTGACACTATTGAAATTTATTGGGCTCTGAGTGTGAGCTGAGAAGTTCCCAAGAGCTTACATTAGTCTTTCTTGGCTGTACACTGATTTCCCTCATTTGGAAAGTCGTTCCCGGAAGGTTTTTCCATAAGAGACCAATTATTGCAGAGTATTAATACTGTTATCCGGTTGCAGCAGCATTTTTGGAGCCTCTGTGAATCAAACCACGTAAAAACTCCTTATGCTTTTCTGTCCAGACCTTCATAAGATTGCAGGATGCTTTTCTGTCTCGTCCGTCATAGGATTACCAGACGCTTTTCAGTCCAGTCCGTCGT
>NC_090752.1:1585149-1587649 GCF_036898095.1 Palaemon carinicauda | reverse complement strand
TGACCTCAAGTATACCATTGGTAGGAACAATGTTCTCAAAAGGAGAATCTTTGCTGTTGTATTTCTTTGGGATTTTTTTCTCTTCTGGGTGACCGCTGAATTTAGAACAAAAATTGGGGATTCATATTGTATCAATTTTGTTATATAATCTCCCCTTTATAATAAAGAGCAAGTGTCTGGGTGTACACACACACGCACACACACACACACACACATATATATATATATATATATATATATATATATATATATATATATATATATATATATATATTATATATGTATATCTATATATATGTATATATATTTATATATATATATATATATACTTATTATATATATATATATATATATATATATGTATGTATATATATGTATATATATATATTTATTTATATATATATATATATATATATATATATATATATATATATATCTATATATATCTATATCTATATATGTTTATATATATATATATATATATATATATGTATGTATATATATGTATATATATATTTATTTATATATATATATATATATATATATATATATATATCTATATCTATATATGTTTATATATATATGTATGTATATATATGTATATATATATTTATTTATATATATATATATATATATATATATATATATATCTATATCTATATATGTTTATATATATATATATATATATATACACGCATACAGCCAGAAACTTGCTCTTTATTGTAAAGAGTAGATTCTATAATAAAGTTGATACAATATGTATACTCAATTTATATATCATTAAATCATCAGCCGTTACAAGTCTTCTGCAGTACAAAGGCCTCAAACATGTCTTTCCACCTGCGTCTATTTATGGTCTTTCTATGCTTTCCGGTCCTGGAGATGCTCAATGACTTGCTCATTGCAGTTTAGTAGATGACTGCCCCTGGATACACTCCATCATATTAGTCTCAAATGTGTTCAGGCCTTTCTGCACAACCCAAATATCCAAAAGCTTCGACGTGCAGTAGCACACCCTTACGTCTTAAGTAGCCATAGATGCTATAAGTATTTTGGTCCTCCAGGCTTTCAATCTGTATAGTGGGTAGAGTTCTTCTAGTATTTTGCAAGACCAAGATGAGCCTTTAAGGTAACTTTTAAGGTGTACCCATAAGGCTAATGATTGTAAATTCAAGTGTCCCAGTTGCTCATGTGATCTTTCTGAATATATGCTGTTGCATAACCGTGTGGTTGACCTCAGTGATCAAGTGTTGAAGAGGCAAATATTCAAATCGTGGAATATGCTTTATATAGTCGATGTCATAGGAGTCACGTGTAGTCCCTTTGAAGCTGCTCACCAAAGCACAAACTGTGGTTTTCAGCTCCAAATTCTTCCTCCAGTTAGCACTGATACCACCAACCACGTATGCTGTGATAAGAATCAGCTGTCTATAGCTGCAACCTACCCATATTTGTGGGGCCTCTACTAGTACTGTAGGATACCAATGGGGCCTTTACTAGTACTGTGGGATACCAGTGGGACCTTTACTAGTACTCTAGGATACCAATGGGGCCTTTACTAGTACAGTAGGATACCAATGGGGCCTTTACTGGTACTGTAGGATACCAATGGGGCCTTTACTGGTACTGTAGGATACCAATGGGGCCTTTACTGGTACTCTAGGATACCAATGGGGCCTTTACTGGTACTCTAGGATACCAATGGGGCCTTTACTGGTACTGTAGGATACCAATGGGGCCTTTACTGGTACTGTAGGATACCAATGGGGCCTTTACTAGTACTCTAGGATACCAATGGGACCTTTACTAGTATTCTAGGATACGAATGGGCCATGAGTGATGTTCATACACAACACTTTGACAAGGACAATAAAGATGCCTCACTTAAGCTTAAGTGTGTAAAATACAGTGTTTTGCTTGACATGAGTGTTTAGGAAGCCTTCTGTCATAGGAAGGATATCGAGTTAGTGGTCTTCCACCTTGGCTGGGACACCTATAAGCCTGGTGATGACCGCCTCTCCGCTGTAGGGAATGTTCTTATGTCACCTAATCCAGCCATATTGGACACTTGATTGTGGCACCATTTTATGATTGCCTCCATCATAGATCCCCTCATGGAGATCCTTAAGAAGCCAGCATGGATGCATGGGCTTTGGAATGACCAGCTTCAGGAGAAATTCCAGCTGGAATAGGATGTAATCTACCGGTTGGCAAAAGCAAAGTCTAAAGTCTTGGGCAAAGGAAGGCCTAGTATGTTACGATAAAACTCACCCTACTGATGCTGTCACCATCTGGAGAAAGGAGGGAATAGCTTTGTCACCTTCAGCAACATTGTGGTTGCATCTCAATCAAGTACATTATCTGCTGTAATGGAAGCTAGATAATTGCCTTATGCAGTAGCTGTTGTATCCTTGCAGTACTACAGGTCCTCTTGAAAGTACAGCTCTTCCTACTGGAATGTACTAACCATACAGACATTACAGATCATCCCCCACTCATT
>NC_090752.1:1562649-1575149 GCF_036898095.1 Palaemon carinicauda | reverse complement strand
TCTGTTTTATGTAGCAATTTTTAAGTGTTCTATCTGTTTTCTTACTTCCTTTTCCTCATTCCTTATTCTATCCGTCTTCTTATTTCCTTTTCCTCATTCCTTATTCTATCCGTCTTCTTATTTCCTTTTCCTCATTCCTTATTCTATCCGTCTTCTTATTTCCTTTTCTTCATTCCTTATTCTATCCGTCTTCTTATTTCCTTTTCCTCATTCCTTATTCAATCCGTCTTCTTATTTCATTTTCCTCATTCCTTATTCTATCCGTCTTATTCCATTTTCCTCATTCCTTATTCTATCCGTCTTCTTATTTCCTTTTCACTGTTGGAGCCCTTGGGCTTATAGCATCCTGCTTTTCAAATTACGGTTGTAGGTTAGCTAGTAATAATAATAATAATAATAATAATAATAATAATAAAGACTGAAGGCTTACTTCTTAAACTCTTTCTTTTGGATCATTCAGACTTTTCATATAAAGTTGGTATTTCATATATTTTCAATATGGCCTTGGTATGTGATAACCTTCAGAATTTCTATATAAATTTTACTAGCAACAATTTTTTATCTTCTTTGTCAGTTTCGGTTCAAGATAAATTATAAAATAGAGAATTTCTATATTCCGTTTTAAGCATACATCTTCAAACATATAAAATCTTTCTCATTACTTAAGAAAATTTCAGTTTTTTAATATGGTAATTATTTTTTTTAAGTAAATTGTTAGTTATCTCGTATGCTAAAAACCTTTTGCAATATTTTCACAATGAGATCTTCCCAATTGTCTCGGTTATGTTAATTTCATTAAGCACTTTATTCCTATTATTATTTTTATTACTAGCTAGTACAACCCTAGTTGGAAAAGCTAAATGCATTAAGCCTTAGGGCTCCAACAGGGAAAATAGCCCAGTGAGGAAAGGAAATAAGATAATACAAGGTGTTGAATAAAGAAATATTTCAAGATCAGTAGGAATGTTCAAATAGATCTGTCATGTACAAACTAGGAAGAGAAACAAAAGAATATTCACTGTTGGTTTGAACTTCTGAAGTTCCACCATTAGCAATGGTGTGTCAATACTAATGTACTCCAGTTTCAAAATAGGTCAAGGAGGTCTACAGCTGTTCCAGTACTGCTGTGCACCAGTTTCCAAAGAGGTCTACAACTGTTTCAGTACTGTTGTGCACCAGTTTCCAAAAAGGTCTACAGCTATTTCAGTACTGTTGTGCACCAGTTTCCAAAGAGGTCTACAGCTGTTTCAGTACTGTTGTGAACCAGTTTCCAACGAGGTCTACAGCTGTTTCAGTACTGTTGGGCACCAGTTTCCAAAGAGGTCCACATCTGTTTCAGTACTGTTGTGAACCAGTTTCCAAAGAGGTCTACAGCTGTTTCAGTACTGTTGTGAACCAGTTTCCAACGAGGTCTACAGCTGTTTCAGTACTGTTGTGAACCAGTTTCCAAAGAGGTCCACATCTGTTTCAGTACTGTTGTGAACCAGTTTCCAACGAGGTCTACAGCTATTTCAGTACTGTTGTGAACCAGTTTCCAACGAGGTCTACAGCTGTTTCAGTACTGTTGGGCACCAGTTTCCAAAGAGGTCCACATCTGTTTCAGTACTGTTGTGAACCAGTTTCCAACGAGGTCTACAGCTGTTTCAGTACTGTTGTGAACCAGTTTCCAACGAGGTCTACAGCTGTTTCAGTACTGTTGGGCACCAGTTTCCAAAGAGGTCCACATCTGTTTCAGTACTGTTGTGAACCAGTTTCCAACGAGGTCTACAGCTGTTTCAGTACTGTTGGGCACCAGTTTCCAAAGAGGTCCACATCTGTTTCAGTACTGTTGTGCACCAGTTTCCAAAGAGGTCTACAGCTGTTTCAGTACTGTTGGGCACCAGTTTCCAAAGAGGTCCACATCTGTTTCAGTACTGTTGTGCACCAGTTTCCAAAGAGGTCTACAGCTGTTTCAGTACTGTTGTGCACTAGTTTCCAAAGAGGTCTATAGCTGTTTCAGTACTGTTGTGCACAAGTTTCCAAAGAGGTCCACAGCTATTTCAGTACTGTTGTGAACCAGTTTCCAAAGAGGTCCACAGCTATTTCAGTACTGTTGTGAACCAGTTTCCAAAGAGGTCTACAGCTGTTTCAGTACTGTTGTGAACCAGTTTCCAAAGAGGTCTATAGCTGTTTCAGTACTGTTGTGCACCAGTTTCCAAAGAGGTCCACAGCTATTTCAGTACTGTTGTGAACCAGTTTCCAAAGAGGTCCACAGCTATTTCAGTACTGTTGTGAACCAGTTTCCAAAGAGGTCTATAGCTGTTTCAGTACTGTTGTGCACCAGTTTCCAAAGAGGTTCACAGCTATTTCAGTACTGTTGTGAACCAGTTTCCAAAGAGGTCTATAGCTGTTTCAGTACTGTTGTGCACCAGTTTCCAAAGAGGTCCACAGCTATTTCAGTACTGTTGTGAACCAGTTTCCAAAGAGGTCCACAGCTATTTCAGTACTGTTGTGAACCAGTTTCCAAAGAGGTCTACAGCTGTTTCAGTACTGTTGGGCACCAGTTTCCAAAGAGGTCCACATCTGTTTCAGTACTGTTGTGCACCAGTTTCCAAAGAGGTCTACAGCTGTTTCAGTACTGTTGTGCACTAGTTTCCAAAGAGGTCTATAGCTGTTTCAGTACTGTTGTGCACCAGTTTCCAAAGAGGTCCACAGCTATTTCAGTACTGTTGTGAACCAGTTTCCAAAGAGGTCCACAGCTATTTCAGTACTGTTGTGAACCAGTTTCCAAAGAGGTCTACAGCTGTTTCAGTACTGTTGTGAACCAGTTTCCAAAGAGGTCTATAGCTGTTTCAGTACTGTTGTGCACCAGTTTCCAAAGAGGTCCACAGCTATTTCAGTACTGTTGTGAACCAGTTTCCAAAGAGGTCCACAGCTATTTCAGTACTGTTGTGAACCAGTTTCCAAAGAGGTCTATAGCTGTTTCAGTACTGTTGTGCACCAGTTTCCAAAGAGGTTCACAGCTATTTCAGTACTGTTGTGAACCAGTTTCCAAAGAGGTCTATAGCTGTTTCAGTACTGTTGTGCACCAGTTTCCAAAGAGGTCCACAGCTATTTCAGTACTGTTGTGAACCAGTTTCCAAAGAGGTCCACAGCTATTTCAGTACTGTTGTGAACCAGTTTCCAAAGAGGTCTACAGCTGTTTCAGTACTGTTGTGCACCAGTTTCCAAAGAGGTTCACAGCTATTTCAGTACTGTTGTGAACCAGTTTCCAACGAGGTCTACAGCTGTTTCAGTACTGTTGTGCACTAGTTTCCAAAGAGGTCCACAGCTATTTCAGTACTGTTGTGAACCAGTTTCCAAAGAGGTCCACAGCTATTTCAGTACTGTTGTGAACCAGTTTCCAAAGAGGTCTACAGCTATTTCAATACTGTTGTGAACCAGTTTCCAAAGAGGTCTATAGCTGTTTCAGTACTGTTGTGCACCAGTTTCCAAAGAGGTCCACAGTTATTTCAGTACTGTTGTGAACCAGTTTCCAAAGAGGTCCACAGCTATTTCAGTACTGTTGTGAACCAGTTTCCAAAGAGGTCTACAGCTGTTTCAGTACTGTTGTGCACCAGTTTCCAAAGAGGTTCACAGCTATTTCAGTACTGTTGTGAACCAGTTTCCAAAGAGGTCTATAGCTGTTTCAGTACTGTTGTGCACCAGTTTCCAAAGAGGTCCACAGCTATTTCAGTACTGTTGTGAACCAGTTTCCAAAGAGGTCTATAGCTGTTTCAGTACTGTTGTGCACCAGTTTCCAAAGAGGTCCACAGCTATTTCAGTACTGTTGTGAACCAGTTTCCTAAGAGGTCTATAGCTGTTTCAGTACTGTTGTGCACCAGTTTCCAAAGAGGTCCACAGCTGTTTCAGTACTGTTGTGAACCAGTTTCCAAAGAGGTCCACAGCTATTTCAGTACTGTTGTGAACCAGTTTCCAAAGAGGTCTATAGCTGTTTCAGTACTGTTGTGCACCAGTTTCCAAAGAGGTCCACAGCTATTTCAGTACTGTTGTGAACCAGTTTCCAAAGAGGTCTATAGCTGTTTCAGTACTGTTGTGCACCAGTTTCCAAAGAGGTCCACAGCTATTTCAGTACTGTTGTGAACCAGTTTCCAAAGAGGTCTATAGCTGTTTCAGTACTGTTGTGCACCAGTTTCCAAAGAGGTCCACAGCTATTTCAGTACTGTTGTGAACCAGTTTCCAAAGAGGTCTATAGCTGTTTCAGTACTGTTGTGCACCAGTTTCCAAAGAGGTCCACAGCTATTCCAGTACTGTTGTGAACCAGTTTCCTAAGAGGTCTATAGCTGTTTCAGTACTGTTGTGCACCAGTTTCCAAAGAGGTCCACAGCTATTTCAGTACTGTTGTGAACCAGTTTCCAAAGAGGTCTATAGCTGTTTCAGTACTGTTGTGCATTAGTTTCAAAACAGGTCCACAGCTGTTTCAGTACTGTTGTGCACCAGTTTCCAAAGAGGTCTACAGCTGTTTCAGTACTGTTGTGCGCCAGTTTCCAAAGAGGTCTACAGCTGTTTCAGTACTGTTGTGCGCCAGTTTCCAAAGAGGTCTACAGCTGTTTCAGTACTGTTGTGCGCCAGTTTCCAAAGAGGTCTACAGCTGTTTCAGTACTGTTGTGCGCCAGTTTCCAAAGAGGTCTACAGCTGTTTCAGTACTGTTGTGCACCAGTTTCCAAAGAGGTCTACAGATGTTTCAGTACTGTTGTGCACCAGTTTCCAAAGAGGTCTACAGCTGTTTCAGTACTGTTGTGCACCAGTTTCCAAAGAGGTCTACAGCTGTTTCAGTACTGTTGTGCACCAGTTTCCAAAGAGGTCTAACGCTGTTTCAGTACTGTTGTGCACCAGTTTCCAAAGAGGTCTACTGCTGTTTCAGTACTGTTGTGCACCAGTTTCAAAACAGGTCTATAGCTGTTTCAGTACTGTTGTGCACCAGTTTCAAAACACTCCTATAACAGTTTCAGTACTGTTGTGTACCAGTTTCAGAACAGGTCTACAGCAGTTTCAGTACTGTTGTACACCAATTTAAAAAAAATTCTATAACAGTTTCAGTACTGTTGTACACTAGATTAAAAAAAAAAGTTTACAACAGTTTAAGTACTGTTGTACGCCAGTTTCAAAAGGGTTCAGCAGCAGATAAAATACTTTTGGCACCAGTTTCAAAACAGGTCTACACCAGTTTCAATTACTAGCTTATATAAGCTGTAGTTACTTATACAGTATTTACTTATTACAGACAGAATAAAATCGATTACCTTTCAAAGACAACTTTCCTGAATATCACTAACTTCCCTTTTCATCTAAAGTAATGGCATTACTCCTCAGAAAATACTGCTGAAGAAAGGCATTGGTCCTCAGAAAATACAGGTGAAGAAAGGCATTAGTCCTCAGAAAATACAGGTGAAGAAAGGGATTAGTCCCCAGAAAATACAGGTGAAGAAAGGCATTAGTCCTCAGAAAATACAGGTGAAGAAAGGCATTAGTCCTCAGAGAATACAGGTGAAGAAAGGGATTAGTCCCCAGAAAATACAGGTGAAGAAAGGCATTAGTCCTCAGAAAATACAGGTGAAGAAAGGCATTAGTCCTCAGAGAATACAGGACCTCAGAAAATACAGGTGAAGAAAGGCATTAGTCCTCAGAAAATACAGGTGAAGAAAGGGATTAGTCCCCAGAAAATACAGGTGAAGAAAGGCATTAGTCCTCAGAAAATACAGGTGAAGAAAGGGATTAGTCCTCAGAGAATACAGGACCTCAGAAAATACAGGTGAAGAAAGGCATTAGTCCTCAGAAAATACAGGTGAAGAAAGGGATTAGTCCCCAGAAAATACAGGTGAAGAAAGGCATTAGTCCTCAGAAAATACAGGTGAAGAAAGGGATTAGTCCTCAGAGAATACAGGACCTCAGAAAATACAGGTGAAAAAAGGCATTAGTCCTCAGAAAATACAGGTGAAGAAAGGGATTAGTCCCCGGAAAATACAGGTGAAAAAAGGCATTAGTCCTCAGAAAATACAGGTGAAGAAAGGGATTAGTCCTCAGAGAATACAGGACCTCAGAAAATACAGGTAAAGAAAGGCATTAGTCCTCAGAAAATACAGGTGAAGAAAGGCATTAGTCCTCAGAAAATGCTGCTGAAGAAAGGCATTAGTCCTCAGAAAATACAGGTGAAGAAAGGGATTAGTTCTCAGAAAACACAGATGAAAAAAGGCATTAGTACTTAGAAAATACAGGTGAAGAAAGGGATTAGTCCACAGAGAATACAGGTGAAGAAAGGGATCAGTCCTCAGAAAATACAGGTGAAGAAAGGCATCAGACTTCAGAAAATACAGGTGAAGAAAGGCTTTAGTCCTCTGAAAATACAGGTGAAGAAAGGCATCAGTCCTCAAAAAATACAGGTGAAGAAAGGCATCAGTCCTCAGAAAATAATACAGGTGAAGAAAGACATCAGTCCTCAGAAAATACAGGTGAAGAAAGGCAATACTCATCAGAAAATGGAGGTGAAGAAAGGCAATACCTATCAGAAAATACAGGTGAAGAAAGGCATCAGTCCTCAGAAAATACAGGTGAAGAAAGGCATCAGTCCTCAGAAAATAATACAGGTGAAGAAAGGCATCAGTCCTCAGAAAATACAGGTGAAGAAAGGCATCAGTCCTCAGAAAATACTGGTGAAGAAAGGCATGAGACCTCAGAAAATACAGGTGAAGAAAGGCATTAGTCCTCAGAAAATATAGGTGAAGAAAGGCATTAGTCCTTAGAAAATACAGGTGAAGAAAGGCATCAGTCCTCAGAAAATACAGGTGAAGAAAGGCATCAGACTTCAGAAAATACAGGTGAAGAAAGGCTTTAGTCCTCTGAAAATACAGGTGAAGAAAGGCATCAGTCCTCAAAAAATACAGGTGAAGAAAGGCATCAGTCCTCAGAAAATAATACAGGTGAAGAAAGACATCAGTCCTCAGAAAATACAGGTGAAGAAAGGCAATACTCATCAGAAAATGCAGGTGAAGAAAGGCAATACCTATCAGAAAATACAGGTGAAGAAAGGCATCAGTCCTCAGAAAATACAGGTGAAGAAAGGCATCAGTCCTCAGAAAATACAGGTGAAGAAAGGCATCAGTCCTCAGAAAATACAGGTGAAGAAAGGCATCAGTCCTCAGAAAATACAGGTGAAGAAAGGCAATACTCATCAGAAAATGCAGGTGAAGAAAGGCAATACCTATCAGAAAATACAGGGGAAGAAAGGCATCAGTCCTCAGAAAATACAGGTGAAGAAAGGCATCAGTCCTCAGAAAATACAGGTGAAGAAAGGCAATACTCATCAGAAAATGCAGGTGAAGAAAGGCAATACCTATCAGAAAATACAGGGGAAGAAAGGCATCAGTCCTCAGAAAATACAGGTGAAGAAAGGCATCAGTCCTCAGAAAATACAGGTGAAGAAAGGCAATACTCATCAGAAAATGCAGGTGAAGAAAGGCAATACCTATCAGAAAATACAGGGGAAGAAAGGCATCAGTCCTCAGAAAATACAGGTGAAGAAAGGCATCAGTCCTCAGAAAATACAGGTGAAGAAAGGCAATACTCATCAGAAAATACAGGTGAAGAAAGGCATCAGTCCTCAGAAAATACAGGTGAAGAAAGGCATCAATCCTCAGAAAATACAGGTGAAGAAAGGCATTAGTCCCCAGAAAATACAGGTGAAGAAAGGCATTAGTCCTTAGAAAATACAAGGGAAGAAAGTCATTAGTCCTCAGAAAATACAGATGAAGAAAGGCAATACTCATCAGAAAATACAGGTGAAGAAAGGCATTAGTCCTCAGAAAATATAGGCGAAGAAAGACATTGGTCCTCAGAAAATACAGGTAAAGAAAGGCATTAGTCCCCAGAAAATACTGGTGAAGAAATTCATTAGTCCTCAACAAATACAAGTGAAGAAAGGGATTAGTCCTCAGAGAATACAGGTGAATAGGCATTAATCCTCATAAAATACAGCTGAAGAAAGGCATTTGTCTTCAGAAAATACAGGTGAAGAAATGCATTAGTCCTTAGAAAATACAGGGGAACAAAGGCATTAGTCCTCAGAAAATATCGGTGAAGAAAGGCTTTAGTCCTTAGAAAATATAGGTGAAGAAAGACAATAGTCTTCAGAAAATACAGGTGAAGAAAGGCATCAGTCCTCAGAAAATACATTTGAAGAAAGGCATTAGTCCTCACAAAATACAGGTGAAGAAAGGCAATACTCATCAGAAAATACAGGTGAAGAAAGGCATTAGTCCTCAGAAAATACAGGTGAAGAAAGGCATTAGTCCTCCGAAAATACAGGGGAAGAAAGGCATTAGTCCTCAGAAAATACAGGTGAAGAAAGGCATTAGTCCTCACAAAATACAGGTGAAGAAAGGCATTAGTCCTTAGAAAATACAGGGGAACAAAGGCATTAGTCCTCAGAAACTACCGGTGAAGAAAGGCTTTAGTCCTCAGAAAATATAGGTGAAGAAAGGCAATACTCATCAGAAAATACAGGTGAAGAAAGGCATCAGTCTTCAGAAAATATAGGTGAAGAAAGGCAATACTCATCAGAAAATACAGGTGAAGAACGGCATCAGTCCTCAGAAAATACAGGTGGAGAAAGGCAATACTCATCAGAAAATATAGGTGAAGAAAAGCATCAGTCCTCAGAAAATACATTTGAAGAAAGGCAATAGTCGTCAGAAAATACAGGTGAAGAAAGGCATCAGTCTTCAGAAAATACAGGTGAAGAAAGGCAATACTCCTCAGAAAATACAGGTGAAGAAAGGCAATACTCATCAGAAAATACAGGTGAAGAACGGCATCAGTCCTCAGAAAATACAGGTGGAGAAAGGCAATACTCATCAGAAAATACAGGTAAAGAAAGGCAACACTCATCAGAAAATACAGACTAAGAAAGGCATTAGTCCTCAGAAAATACAGGTGAAGAAAGGCATTGGTCCTGAGAAAATACAGGTGAAGAAAGGCATTAGTCCTCAGAAAATACAGGTGAAGAAAGGCATCAGTCCTCAGAAAATACAGGTGAAGAAAGGCAATACTCATCAGAAAATACATGTGAAGAAAGGCATTAGTCCTCAGAAAATACAGGTGAAGAAAGGTATGAAAGAGATCAAGTTCCGATAAACGAAGCTCGTAAATTGATCCGTCCCTTTTTACCAAACCGACTTATATGTAGGTATGATAAATACCCTTAATGGTAGGGATATTTATTGGATAGGTCGCAATCAACACGCTATCTATACCTGTATGGACGTCAGACTAAAAAAAAACTACGCTATTCCAGGAAGTCAAATGGTCACATTCTAGTAATGCTCAGAATACTCTATTAAGGCATCAATAGTTAAAGATGTTATCATTTCATATTTGACGTTTATTTATGTTTTTCACATACGAAGTTTGACACAGTTTAAATGTGTGAAGATCGCTCATGGATGGTAGAGGCAAGGGACAGTGACAACGACCTAGAAACTGACCTTGTATATATATATATATATATATATATATATATATATATATATATATATATATATATATATATATATATATATATATATATATATGTACATGTACATGTACATGTACATGTACATGTACATGTACATGTATATATATATATATATATATATATATATATATATATATATATATATATACTGTATATATATAAATAAATATATATATATATATATATATATATATATATATATATGTATATAAAAATATATATATATTTACATATATATATATATATATATATATATATATATATATATATATATATATATATATATATATATATATATATATATATGAGCTTTGCTCAAGTATCCTCTCCATCAAGCCAGGAAAAGGGAGGGCCAGGCAATGGCTGCTGATGACTCAGCAGGTATAAGCTCCCTCAAACACCCCCTCCCCCAAAAAATATATCTAAAAGGAAATTCCTCTACACTATTCTGTTTAGCCTCTTAGCTAGTACAGTGATAACGCTTTCGCCTAGTATTCGCATGGCAGCGGATCGATCCTCAGCAACGTGAATTTAAGCTGTTTATTGGGGAGGCTACTGCTGTGGTTGGGCACCACAGTGAGTGTTTCGGCTTGCCCAGCTGATGTTCTGGTGAGCATCTATTCTGATGAAATAAGAACTGAAACCAGACACTTTTATATGTGATTCATATACATGTAGAGAACATGTATGCCCAACTTGTGCAACAAATGATTTTTAACCTCCCCCTAAAAAATAATAGTTTTTAAAACTATATATTAAAAACTATTTAGAAACAAATTTCAAAGATTTTTAAATGGGAAAAAAAACTACTTGGTTAAAACATTCAAGAAACAAATTTTTTTTTATCGTCTTTGCCATAGATTTAGAAAAAATAATTTAAAAACTTTTGAAAAGCAAATTTCTGCATTATATTACAAGACGATTTAAAAAATCTTTTAAAATCGTTATTAAAGCAAACTTTCAAAATTCTTAAATAAAAATCTTTTTTTTTAACTTTCAAATAATATTTTGAAAACTTTTGAAAAGCGAATTTCAGAAACGTTAGAATAAAAAATACATTTTAACTCAAAAAATATTTAAAAACTTTTGACAAACAAATATCAAAATATTTAAATGAAAAATAAACTTTTTCCTTCAATTTTCAAAAACAAAAATATCTACCTCATCTTAGCTGTCAATCCTATTTCAAAATATTTTAATAAAAAATAAACTTTAAAAACTTTCAAAAACAAAATTTCTACATCATCTTAGATGTCAATCCTATTTCAAAATATTTAGATAAAAAAATAAACTTTCAAAAATTAAATCTTTCTACATCATCTTAGCTGTCAATCCTGTTCAAAATATATAGAAAATATAAACTTTTCTTAAACATCCAAAAAACAAAACTATCTTCTATCATCAAAGTCGTCAATTCTCTATTTCAAAAGATTTTGATAAAAATTAGATTTTCAAAAACAAAAAAATTCCACATCATCTTAGCTGTACAAAGGTAAACTTTTTTTAACATTAAAAAACAAATAGTCATGAATCCTGTTTAGAAAAATCTAAATAGAAAATAAACTTTCAAAATCTAAAAATTTCTACATCATCTTAGCTGTCAATCCAAAGGTAAACCTTTTATTTAAACATTAAAAAGCAAAACTATCTTCTATCATCATAGTCGTCAATACTATTTCAAAATATTTTGATAAAAATTAGATTTAAAATAAATATTCTACATAATCTTAGCTATCAATCCAAAGGTAAACCTTTTTTTTCATCATTAAAAAACAAATAGTCATGAATCCTGTTTAAAAATATTTAAATGAAAAATAAACTTTCAAAAACTAAAAACTTCTACATCATCTTAGCTATCAATCCAAAGATATACTTTTTCTTCAAACATTAAAAAACAAAACCATCTTCCCCCTTAAAAATAAACATTTCTTTTATCATCATAGTCATGAATCCTGTTTAAAAATACTTAAATAAAAAATAAACTTTCAAAAACAAAAATTTCCACATTATCTTAGCTGTCAATCCAAAGATAAACCTTTTTTTTTTGTACATTTAGATATTAAAAAACTAAAATATCTTCTATCATCATAGTCATGAATCCTGTTTAAAAATATTTGAATAAAAAATAAACTTTCAAAAACTAAAAATTTCTACATCATCCTAGCTGTACAAAGGTAAACTTTTTCTTCAACATTAAAAAACCAAACTATCTTCCCCATAATAAACAAACATTTCTTTTATCATCATAGTCACGAATCTTGTTTAAAAATATTTAAATAAAAAATAAACTTTCAAAAACAAAAATTTCCACATCATCTTAGGTGTCAATGCAAAGGTAAACTTTTTCTTAAACATTAAAAAACAAAAATATCTTCTATCATCATAATCATGAATCCTGTTCAAAAATATATAAATAAAAAATAAACTTTCCTAAAATCAATTTCTACATTATCTTAGCTGTACAAAGGTAAACTTTTTCTTCAACATTAAAAAACAAAAATATCTTCTATCATCATAGTCATGAATCCTGTTTAAAAATATATAAATAAAAAATAAACTTTAAAAAACTAAAAACTTCTACATCATCATAGCTGTACAAAGATAAACCTTTTTCTTCAACATTAAAAAACAAAAATATCTTCTATCATCATAATCATGAATCCTGTTTCAAAATATTTAAATAAAAAATAAACTTTCAAAAACTAAAAATTTTTACATCATAGCTGTCAATCTAAAGATAAACTTTTTCTTAAACATTAAAATACAAAACTATACTTAAATGAAAAATAAACTTTCAAAAACTAAAAATTTTTACATAATCTTAGCTGTACAAAGGTAAACCTTTTTATTAAACATTAATAAACAAACCTATCTTCCCTCATCACAGTCGCCAATCCTCCGGCCACCGATGATAACTGTGACTCCTCACCGTGGGTCGCCCCAACTGACA
>NC_090752.1:1550149-1557649 GCF_036898095.1 Palaemon carinicauda | reverse complement strand
AGCTCTGGAGAATAACTAATTTGGAGACACGTGTGTCATGGGCGAACCCAGGACTTGTGTATATTATATGCGAGCGTTTTTTTTTTCCTTTCATTTTTTTTCTTTTTGCTTTTTATTTTCTATGTATAGTATGTTCTCAGTGTGCCATAGGAGAACCCAGGATTTCTGTATATTATATGCGAGCGTTTTTTTTTTTTTTTTTTTCTCCTATGTATAGTGTGTTCTCAGACATGTGTGCCATGGGGGAAGCTAGAGCTTCTGTATGTTGTATGAGAGCGTTTTTTATTTTTCTTCCTTTTTTTTTCCTATGTATAGTACGTTCCATTGATTTGACTTTGTCCTTTATTTGGGGTTGAAGAGAAATTACTTGGCGAAAACTGGTCTCTGTAGAGGCTATATACTTGTCTGTACAGAACCTCTACAGAGCCAAAAATCTCAAGATCTTTTAATTATATTAATAATATTACTATTTTCTGGCTCACCAGACGGGGGTTCGAATCCCCGCTCAAACTAGTTAGTTCCTTTAGTGCCTGTAACCTTACCATCCTTGTGAGCTAAGGAGGGGTTGTTTGGGGGAGCCTACAGGTCTACCTGCTGAGTCATCAGCTGCCATTGCCTGGTCCTCCTTGGTCCTAGCCTGGGTAGAGAGGCGGCTCGGGCACTGATCATATTTATATGGTCAGTCTCTAGGGCATTGTCCTGCTTGATAGGGCATTGTCACTGGTCCCTTACCTCTGCCATTCATGAGTAGCCTTTAAACCTTTAAACTAGCTCCCCAGAAAGTGTTTGCGTATGTCCATGATCAGAAAATCTGTACGAGTCAGGGCCACCCATACTAATTTGGTTTGCTGTGAGCGATCAGAATAAAATCTCCCACCATCACCAATCCGCAATGGCCAGCGTGGTGATGAAAGCTGGCTAAACTCTAGACATGAATAAGTACATGTCTGGGGCCTTTGTCCTGCAGTGGACTAGAAATAACTGCATTTGCTGTTGATATACTAGATTATCAAATTTCTCCCCATTTATTATATATTTGAAAATTAAATGTAGTCTTTAAAACGTATAATAATTATATTAAAAAAAAAAAAAAACTTTAGCACAAATCAGGAGGACAAAGAATTCAATTGGGACAAAGACTAGAAAAATTTTTTATAATTTTAATTCTTTCTCAATATCCAAAAGAAGAAAAAAAGTAGCGAGAAAAAATAGCAAGAAATAGAAGCTAGAAGCCAAAAGAAAAAAAATCTTATTCGAGACATGCAAGTTAATTCGTGAAATATTTCTCTATTCTTAAGAATGGAAATCTTTTATTCGAATCCAAATAGATATATCACCAAGAACGATTTAAATCTTGGTTTTATTCTTTTTCAATAGAAATTAGCGAAGAATATAAAATCGTTGCATGTTAAGAGGAAGTTGAAAAAATTATAATTTTCGAATTATTTTGGGGGAATATTTCGTCTCGTTTAAGATATATCGTTTTGAAGAAAACTGTATAAAGAACTTCACTTTTAAAGCTATAAAAGAACATATAGATATAAAGAACTCGGCTTTCATTTATAACAGAACATCTAGCAATGAAGAAAGACTGGAGAATAATGATAAGAAAAATGATAATAATAAACAAATATTCCGATTAGTTTAACTCGCGTAGGTACTGAGGACTATATTGACAAAAGTCACGCATTGGTTATATATATATATATATATATATATATATATAATATATATATATATATATACATTATATATATATATACATATATATATAATATACTATATATATATATATATATATATATATATATATATATATATAATATATATATATATATATATATATATATATATATATAATATATATATATATATATATATATATATATATATATATATATATATATATATATATATATATATATATTTACATATATATATATATATATATATATATATATATATATTATATATATATATATATATATATATATATATATAAATAATTTATGGGATCTTTATGGGATCCTTTCTGGGTAGGTGATACTTTAACGGGGTGAAAGGGTTTGTGTATCGTCCTGCCTTCTCTCGCCGGAGTGGGGTTCGAGTCTGGCTCAAACTCAATAGTTCCTTTAGTGTCTGCAACCTCTCTATCCCTCAGATGATTATTATTATTATTATTATTATTATTATTATTTGCTAAGCTACAACCCTAGTTGGAAAAGCAGAATGCTATAAGCCCAGGGGCCCCAACAGGGAAAATAGCCCAGTGAGGAAAGGAAACAGGAAAAATAAAACATTTTAAGAACAGTAACAGCATTGAAATAAATATTTCCTAAATAAACTATTAAAACTTTAACAAAACAAGAAGAGAAATTAGATAGAATAGTGTGCCCCGAGTGTACCCTCAAGCGAGAGAACTAAGGATAGGAGCTTTGGGGGAGGTTGTAGGTCTAGTGCTGAGTCATCAGTAGCCATTGCCTGGCCCACCGTGGTCCTAGGTTGGGTGGAGAGGTGGTTTAGGCGCTGATCATATGTATATGGTCAGTCTCAAGGGCATTGTCCTGCTTGAAGGGCAATGTCACTGTCCCTTGCCTCTGCCATTCATGAATGGCCTTTAAACCTTTAAATTAGCTTCCCTTTCTGAGGGAAAGGGTTTGTGTATCGCCATGACCAGCAAAGCTGTACTATAGTCCATTTTTTTTAGAGAGGCAGATTTGCACCGACTCGCAGTGGTGCCCTTTTAGCTCGGAAAAGTTTCCTGATCGCTGATTGGTTAGAATTATCTTGTCCAACCAATCAGCGATCAGGAAACTTTTCCGAGCTAAAAGGGCACCGCTGCGAGTCGGTGCAAATCTGCCTCGCTAAAAAAAATTGACTATAGTAGTACTTTAGAAGTTTGCACATGCAGCAAAAGTTTTTTTTATAGTTTATATATGAAATATCTGTTTTACTGTTGTTACTGTTCTTAAAATATGTTATTTCAACTGTTCATTACGTCTTATATAGTTCATTTATTTTCGTATGTCCTTTCCTCAGTGGGTTATTTTTCCCTGTTGGAGCCCTTGGGTTTATACCATCCTGCTTCTCCAATTTTAATTGTTCATTACGTCTTATATAGATTATTTATTTCCTTATTTCCTTTCCTCTGTGGGTTATTTTTCCTTTATGGAGCCCTTGGGCTTATAGCATCCTGCTTCTCCAAGTAGGGTTGTAGCTTAGCTAATAATAATAATAATAATAATAATAATAATAATAATAATAATAATAATAATACTTAGGGCCACTCATACAAAAGTCTCCCACCATCGCCAATCCGCAGTTGACCAGCATGTAGATGAAAACTGGCCAAACCCGCACCATGAATAAAGACATGTCCGAGGCCTTTGTCCTGCAGTGGACTAGGAACGCTTGTATTCAGTCAAAACAGAATTCAGAGTAACAATTGTGCTATAAATACCTTTTGTTAGAATCTATATTCTAATAAATTCGTCAGGTAAAAAAAGAAAAGTTATCTTTGCCAAGAGCTATAAAATAAATCATAATAAATTGAACGTTTCTCTCTCTCTCTCTCTCTCTCTCTCTCTCTCTCTCTCTCTCTCTCTCTCTCTCTCTCTCTCTCTCTCTCTCTCTCAACCATTGTTGCGTGTTGTATTTTGCAATACTGTATTTCTTTTTTCATTTTTGTCATGCAAGAGTTCAGAGCAACGATATAAAAACTCTCGGGATTTGAAATCTCTTATTTTTTTCTATTCGTAGATTTAACAGAATTCGTGTCTTGCGTATTATTATTATTATTATTATTAGTAGTAATAGTAGTAGTAGTAGTAGTAGTAGTAGTAGTAGTAGTAGTAGCATTATTATTATTATTTTTATTATTATTATTATTATTATTATTTTTATTATTATTATTATTATTATTGTGGGTGTCAATGATTATTATTATTATTATTATTATTATTATTGTTGTTGTTGTTGTTGTTGTTGTTGTTGTTATCATCATCATTATTATTATTATTATTATTATTATTATTGTTGTTATTATTATTATTATTATTATTATTATCATTATTATTATTATTATTATTATTATTATTATTATTATTATTATTATTACCAGCTAACCTTCAACCCTAGTTGGAAAAGCAGGACGCTATAAGCCCAAGGGCTCCAACAGGGAAAAATAGCCCAGTTAGGAAAGGAAATGAGGAAATAAATAAACTATAAGAAGTAAAGAACAATTAAAATAAGATATTTTGAGAAAAGTTACAATATTAAAATATATCTTTCATATAAGAACTATAAAAAGACATATATCGGCCTGTTCAACATAAAAACATTTGCTGCAAGTTTAAACTTTTGAAGTTCTACTGATTCAACTACCCCATTAGGAAGAACGTTTTTTATCAGTAATATTAAGAGTATTTTTGACTATTGTTCTCTTTTCTTCTCTTGCTTGAGAGTACAATCGGGCACGTAATTCTATCTTATTTCTCTTCCTTTTGTTATTTTAAAGTTTTTTTTTATAGTTTATATAGGAAATATTTATTTTAATGTTTTCAATCTTCTTAGAATATTTTATTTTGATTGTTCATTACTTCTATTGTCTTTTATTTCTTTCTTTATTTCCTTTCCTCACTGGGCTATTTTTCCCTGTTGGAGCACTTGGGCTTATAGCATCCTGCTTTTCCAACTAGACTTGTAGTTTAGCTAATAATAATAATAATAATAATAATAATAATAATAATAATAATAATAATAATAATAATAACTCCCGGTCCAAACTTTTGATTAAACATTTTAAAACTGTTGACGATAAATATTTGGAAAGGAGATTCGTTTTATTAAGTAGTAGGTTGGCCAGGGCACCAGCCATCCATTGAGATACTACCGCTAACCAGACAGTACTTCATTGGATCCTTCTCTCTGGTTACGGTTCGTTTTCCCTTTGCCCACACACACACACCGAATAGTCTGGTCTATTCTTACATATTCTCCCCTGTCCTCACACAACTGACAACACTGAGATTACCAAACAATTCTTCTTCACCCAAGGGGTTACTGTACTGTAATTGTTCAGTGGCCACTTTCCTCTTGGTAAAGGTAGAAGAGACTCTTTAGCTATGGTAAGCAGCTCTTCTAGGAGAAGGACACACCAAAATTAAACCATTGTTCTCTAGTCTTGGGTAGTGCCATAGCCTCTATACCATGGTCGTCCACTGTCTTGGGTTAGAGTTCTCTTGCTGGAGGGTACACTCGGACACACTATTCTATCTTATTTCTCTTCCTCTTGTTTTGTGAAAGTTTTCATAGTTTGTATAGAAGATATTTAATTTAATGTTATTGTTCTTAAAATATTTTATTTTTCCTTGTTGCCTTTCCTCACTGGGCTATTTTCCCTGTTGGAGCCCCTTGGTTTATAGCACTCTGCTTTTCCAACTAGGGTTGTAGCTTAGTTTTATGTTATTGTTCTTAAAATATTTTTTTTCTCCTTGTTTCCTTTCCTCACTGGACTATTTTTCCCAGTTGGAGCACTTGGGCTTCTAGCATCCTGCTTTTCCAACTAGACTTGTAGCTTAGCTAATAATAATAATAATAATAATAATAATAATAATAATAATAATAATAATAAACTTTAGATTAAGCATTTTGAAACTATGGACGATAAATATTGAGAAAGTAGATTCGTTTCATCATATATACCTAAAATATCACAGCGCTCACGAATCATTTCGAAATTGTCGATCATAGCGTGCAACCCATAGTTTACGGAGCGAGTGCCCATTCATATTTCATCATCTGCCAGTGGTCATTAGACGTTAGAAATCCCGTAGTCTCTACGTCAATCAATAACTAGAAAATTACTGCTCATAGCTTCCCATTGTATGGGGGTGCATATATATGATATTATTTCAGAAATACTTCTGGTCTCTTGGTTCTCTTGCGTGAGGGTACACTCGGACACACTATTCTATCTAATTTCTCTTCCTTTTGCTTTGTTAGTTTTTATAGTTTATATTGTATGGGGTGCATATATATGATATTATTTTAGAAATACTAATGGTTCCTGGGTTCTCTTGCGTGAGGGTACACTCGGACACACTATTATATCTAATTTCTCTTCCTTTTGCTTTGTTAGTTTTTATAGTTTATATAGGAGATATTCATTCTAATGTTGTTACTCTTCTAAAGATATTTTATTTTTCCTTGTTTCCTTTCGTCACTGGGCTATTTTCCCTGTTGGAGCCCTGGGCTTATAGCATCCTGCTTTTCTAACTGGGGTTGTAGCTTAGCAAGTAATAATAATAATAATAATAATGATAATAATAATAATAATAATAATAATAACATGGTTTTCATATTACATCTTATGAAAGTAAGCTTTCTTGATTGTTTTTAAAATAGTTCCGATATCCCAGCTACAGGAGCGAGTATGAAATTTAAGCATTTTCTGTGTACAAATACAGAAAAAGTACAGTTACTTCATTTAGAATGTGCAATTGTTGACATCACCAACGACTGTGTCATTATTTATATCTTAGTTATTACATCAAATATAATTAAGTCTGGCTTTTCTTGCCTGGCAAGTAATACATAATTCTTCTTAGCAAATTAATGCAGAAATGAGCTTCAACTTATTTGTCTTTAATGATATTTAAAAAAAAAAAAATGTGTAAATATGCTCAGGGAAAAAACAAATACCTACATGGGAAAAAAGTCTAGTTAATGAAAAAACAAATCTTTATAAATAAATAAATACCTCCAGGGAAAAACCAATCTATATAAATAAATAAACACCTACAGGAAAAAAAGTCTACTTAAGGAAAAAACCAATCCATAGAAAAAAACCAATCCATAAAAATAAATAAATACCTCCAGGGGAAAAAGGTCTAGTTAGGGAAAAAACAGAAACCTACATGGGAAAAAAGTCTAGTTAGGGAAAAAACAAATCTATATAAAGTCATGAGGTCACCAGCCCTAACTAATTTAAAAGTTTAAAGGTCACTTATGAATAGCAGAGGCAAGCGAGTGTCAATGCCCTTAGTACTGACCATATATACATATGATCACCGCAAATCCTCCCTGTCTTACAAGATAGGACCAAGGAGGGCCAGGCAATGGCTACTCATGACTCAAAAAGTAAACCCTATTGGCTCCAAGGATGGTGAGATGGTAAAAACTACAAGGAACTATCGAACTTGAGCGGATCTCGAACCCCTATCTAATAGATTGCCAGGCGGCCACGTTTACAATAGGCTACAGCATAGAATATAATCCAATATGAATTCTATATTATTATTATTATTATTATTATTATTATTATTATTATTATTATTATTATTATTATTATTACTTGCTAAGCTACAACCCTAGTTGGAAAAGCAGAATGCTATAAGCCCAGGGAACCCAACAGGGAAAATAGCCCTGTGAGGAAAGGAAACAAGGAAAAATAAAACATTTAAAGATCAGTAACAACATTAAAATAAATATTTCCTATAT
>NC_090752.1:1527649-1545149 GCF_036898095.1 Palaemon carinicauda | reverse complement strand
TAAATTTTTATAGTTTATATAAGAAACATATATTTTGATATTGTTACTATTCTTAAAGTATTTTATTTTTCCTTGTTTCCTTTCCTCACTGGGCTATCTTCCCTGTTGGGGACGCTGGGGTTATAGCATCCTGCTTTTCCAACTAGGGTTGTAGCTTAGCAAGTAATAATAATAATAATAATAATAATAATAATAATACCCCAAGGCAGTGGAAGATCATGGTACAGAGGCTATGGCACTAACCAAGACTTAAGGAACAATATTTTGATTTTGGAGTGTCCTCCTAGGAGAGCTGCTTACCATAGCTAAAGAGTCTCTTCTACCTTTACTAAGAGGAAAGTAACCACTGAAGAATTACAGTGCAGTAATTAACCCTTTGGGTGAAGAATAATTGTTTGGTAATCTTAGTGTTATTAGGTGTATGAGGACAGAGAAGAATATGTAAAAGAATAGACCAGACTATTCAGTGTGTAGGTAGGCAAAGTGAAAATGAACCGCAACCAGAGAGAAGGGTCCAATGTAGTAACCACTGAACAAATACAGTGCAGTAATTAACCCTTTGGGTAAAGAATACTTGTTTGGTAATCCTAGTGTTATTAGGTGTATGAGGACAGAGGAGAATATGTAAAAGAATAGACCAGACTATTCAGTGTGTAGGTAGGCAAAGGGATAATGAACCGTAACCAGAGAGAAGGATCCAATGTAATACAGTCTGGCCAATCAAAGGACCTGTACCAACCGTGTGTCACACGATCGTACATAATTCATTTTGTATATATTATGCTTGTATCTTCGCTCTTCCCTCGCACTGAAAAG
Organism: Palaemon carinicauda; assembly: GCF_036898095.1. Taxonomy (NCBI): domain Eukaryota; kingdom Metazoa; phylum Arthropoda; class Malacostraca; order Decapoda; family Palaemonidae; genus Palaemon; species Palaemon carinicauda. Next base: position 1,544,333 of record NC_090752.1, on the reverse strand, counting down.
AACCGGAATAAACATGTCTGCGTTTCTCCTGTGTAACAATGTCTGTTTTTCGAACATGAAATTTCCTGTTGCCTTGAGGTTTTGTATATAAAGGAGAGAGTTCTATAATGAACTCAGTTGCTTTCATACTGTCTTTGAGTCACAACCTTCTCTCGACCCGTCACAGACCTAATAACTCTGAGATCTTTGAATAATTACTCGATCTTAACCCTTTTACCCCCAGGCTCTTTGGAAATTTCCAACCCTTAACCCTCAGGGGGTTATTTTTTTCCCAGCACATTTTGTAGTATATTCTTTTAAATTGCTCTAACAGCCTTAATTTTTGTCATAGAGAGGTCAGGTTGGTCTCATTCTCTTAGAAAATGCCTGAATTTTCTAAAAAAAAATTATCAAAAATATGAAAAAAACATTTTTTCTAGCATTTTTTTGCGAGGACGTACCGGTACGTCCATGGGGGTAAAGGGATGGCTTTTGTGAAACGTACCAGTACGTCCTTTGCGGGTAAAAGGGTTAATCAAGTCTTCTAGGCATTGGAACATCGATTCTGTCCCCTATGGAAATTGTTTATCGATTTCTGCTAGTTCTTTGTTGACATTCCTGGCTTACAGTGTGATTAACGACTTCCATGTTTGCTACAGGATTGATGTCGCTCTTAGTGCAATTATATGGTAAATAGTGTTCGAAGCAAGGTCTTTGCTGTAGGGTTATAGAGTACTTGACTTCAGTTATTATTATTATTAGTAGTAGTAGTAGTAGTAGTAGTAGTAGTAGTAGTATTTTTGTTATTATTATTATATTAATATTTTTATTATTATATTATTATTATTATTATTATTATTATTATTATTAGTAGTAGTAGTAGTAGTAGTAGTAGTAGTAGTAGTATTAGTATTATTACTATTACTATATTATTATTATTATTATTATTATTATTGGTAGTAGTATTAGTATTATTACTATTACTATATTATTATTATTATTATCATTATAATTATTATTATTATCATTATAATTATTATTATCATCATTATTATTATTATTTGTTGAGTGCCAGTCCTAATTTTTCAGTTCTCAAATTAGGGAAACTGCCCCCTCTCCTCCCCCCCCCCCCCCCCCCCCCCGATCTTGTTTAGTCGGCCATTTTTAAGCTCCCATCGTCTAAGGGCTGCTCTACCACGTATCCATCAACCCTGAGCTTAAAGAGGACATGATCATATTTATTGAATAGCTCATTGCTTTATCTAAAAACTTACATATAAAAGCAGCCTTTTACAGATCCAAAACTGTATTCTGTATCTTCTTTTCCAGGTTTATTGCACCCTCTCCCCCGAGCCAGACAAGAATGGCTGGACCACTGTGATGACTGTGAACATGATCATATCTATTGAATAGCTCATAGTTTTATCTAAAAACTTACCTATAAAAGCAGCGTTTTACAGATCCAAAACTATCTTCTTTTCCAGGTTTATTGCACCCTCTCCCCCGAGCCAGACAAGAATGGCTGGACCACTGTGATGACTGTGAACATGATCATATCTATTGAATAGCTCATAGTTTTATCTAAAAACTTACCTATAAAAGCAGCGTTTTACAGATCCAAAACTATCTTCTTTATCTTCTTTATCTTCTTTTCCAGGTTTATTGCTCTCTCTCCCCCGAGCCAGACAAAAATGGCTGGACCACAGTGATGACTGTGGGCCCAGAGACGACAACTGGGACAATAACAGCCAGTGGTGGAGGGATTCCCAGCAATGAGGCCACCAACAGATTCTTTATGGGTATGTTAATGGTGAGATTAATAATAATACCAATTCCCTAATATCGCAAGAGGGTCTGGCCCTCTCTTTTATTCTTCTCCTGTACTTCTCTTTCTCCCTATTTCCTTAATCTTTCCCTTCCCGAGTACCTGCCTTTGAGCTATAAACTGGATTGTATCCAGGGGTACTTTTCCTTTCCCCATATTCCCCACTTCCCTATTATTATTATTGATTGATTGCTATACTGGTGTGAGTCTAAAAGCTGGTTTATAGGTTTGAAAAGTTCGACAGAGAAGTGTTTGAAGTGATGTTCAAACCTGTAATTGAGGTATTTTGTTGTCGAACACGTTTGTCGAATGATTTATACGGTCGAACGGTTTGTCGAACCCGGTTGTCGAACCTGTTTGTCGAATGGTTCGAAGAGGTGGAGTCAGTCACAAATGCATAAGGTTTGTGGACAACGAAGCCCCGCCCCAAAAGTTAGGCGAGAATAGACAAATAGGGTTAATTCAAAACTCAAATTCAGACAAATAGGGTTAATTCAAAACTCAAATTTAGACAAATAGGGTTAATTCAGGACTAAAATTCAGATAAATAAGGTTAATTGAACACTTAAATTCAGACAAATAGGGTTAATTCAAAACTGAAATTTAGTCAAATAGAGTTAATTCAAAACTCAAATTCAGGCAAATAGTGTTCATTCAAAACTCAAATTCAGACAAATAGGGTTCATTCAAAACTCAAATTCAGACAAATAGGGCTAATTCAAAACTCAACTTCAGACAAATAGGGCTAATTCAAAACTCAAATTTAGACAAATAGGGTTATTTCAAAACTCAAATTCAAACAAATAGGATTAATTCAAGACTCAAATTCAGACAAATAAGGTTAATTGAAAACTCAAATTCAGGCAAATAAGGTTAATTCAAAACAAATTCAGACAAATAAGATTAATTGAAAACTCAAATTCAGACTAATAGGGTTAATTCAAAACAAATTCAGATAAATAGGGTTAACTCAAAACTCAGATTCAGACAAATAGGGTTCATTCAAAACTCAGATTGAGACAAATTGGGTTAATTCAAAACCCAGATTCAGACAAATAGGGTTAATTTAAGACTCAAATTTAGACATATAGGGTTATTTAAAAAATTCAGACTAATAAGGTTAATTCAAAACTCAAATTCAGGCAAATAGGGTTAATTCAAAACTCAACTTCAGGCAAATAGGGTTAATGCAAAACTCAGATTCAAACCAATGGCGTTAATTCAAAACTCAAATTCAGACAAATGAGGTTTATTGAAAACTCAAATTCAGACATATAGGGTTAATTCAAAACAAATTCAGACAAATAGGGTTAATTCAAAACTCAAATTCAGACAAATAGGGTTAATTCAAAACTCAAATTCAGACAAATAGGGTTAATTCAAAACTAAGATTCAGACAAATAGGGTTAATTCAAGACTCAAATTCAGACAAATAGGGTTTATTTAAAACTCAAATTCAGACAAATAAAGTTAATTGAAAACTCAAATTCAGACAAATAAGGTTAATTCAAAACAAATTCAGACAAATAAGATTAATTGAAAACTCAAATTCAGACTAATAGGGTTAATTCAAAACAAATTCAGACAAATAGGGTTAATTCAAAACTCAAATTCAGACGAATAGGGTTAATTCAAAACTCAAATTCAAACAAATAGGGTTAATTCAAAAGTAAAATTCAGACAAATAGGGTTTATTTAAAACTCAAATTCAGACAAATAGGGTTCATTCAAAACTTGAATTCTCTCAAATAGGGTTAATTCAAAACTAAGATTCAGACAAATAGGGTTAATTCAAGACTCAAATTCAGACAAATAGGGTTAATTCAAAACTTAGATTCTCACAAATAGGGTTAATTCAAAACTAAGATTAAGACAAATAGGGTTAATTCAAGACTCAAATTCAGACAAATAGGGTTAACTCAAAACTTAGATTCAGACAAATAAGGTTAATTGAACACTTAAATTCAGACAAATAGGGTTAATTCAAGACTCAAATTCAGCCAAATACGTTTTATTGAAAACTCAACTTCAAATAAATATGGTTAATTCAAAACTCAACTTCGACAGACGAAGTGTTTGAAGTGATGTTCGAACGTGTGAACGGGGTATTTGGTTGTCGAACACGTTCGTCGAATGGTTCGAAGAAAGTCTGTTGTCGCCTGACTGTTGTGGGAGGCGCTTCATTGTCCATAAACATTCTGCATTTGTGCCTGACTCCACCTCTTCGAACCGTTTGACTAGAAGGTTCGACATCTGAGTTCGACGAACCTTTCGACTGCGTAAATCCATTGCCTTTTCAATATAGGTAAACCTTTCTTTACACGTAGAACGATATTTGAATTATTATTATGATTAGATTTCGCCAGTTGTCTCTATCTTGAGCTTTAAAATCAATACTTCTCCATTCATCATTTCCTACTTCACTTTTCATAGTCCTCAGCCATGTAGGCCTGCGTCTTCCAACTCTTCTAGTACCTTGTGGACCCCAGCTGAACGTTTCGTGAACTCTCTTGGGGAGTGCGAAGAGCATGCCCAAACCATCTCCATCTACCTCTCTTCATGATAAATGTCATAACTATAAGATTATCTCCTCTAGGCCTATTGACGCAAAGGGCCTCGGTTAGATTTCGCCAGTCATCTCTATCTTGAGCTTTTAATTCTATACTTCTCCATTCATCATTTCCTACTTCACGTTTCATAGTCCTCAGCCATGTAGGCCTGGGACATCTAACTCTTCTAGTGCCTCCATTCATCATCTACTTCACTTTTCATAGTCCTCAGCCATGTAGGCCTGGGACTTCCAACTCTTCTAGTGCCTTGTGGAGCCCAGTGGAACGTTTCGGGAACTCTCTTGGGGAGTGCGAAGAGCCTACCCAAACCATCATCTCCATCTTTCCCTCTTCATGATAAATGTCAGAACTATAAGATTATCTCTTCCTACGCTTATTGACGCAAAGGGCCTCGGTCAGATTTCACCAGTCGTCTGTATCTTGAGCTTTTAATTCTATACTTCTCCATTCATCATCTACTTCACTTTTCAAAGTCCTCAGCCATGTAGGCCTGGGCCTTCCAATTCTTCTAGTGCCTTGTGGAGCCCAGTGGAACGTTTCGTGAACTCTCCCGGGGAGTGCGAAGAGCCTACCCAAACCATCATCTCCATCTACCCCTCTTCATGATAAATGTCATAACTATAAGATTATTGTCTTTTCAATTCACTAACCACATCTTTCTAATGCTTCAGGAATCCAGCATCTTGCAGCCTTGTCTTGGGATGACATGAATGAGAGGCCTTTGATATTCAGGGTAAGTTTTTTTTACATATTGTTTATATTGTTTTCAGTGTGACATGAATCATTTCAGTTATTCTGAATTCCTCTTAGCAATGATATTCATGAGCCGTGTAGATATAGTGAGGTGTTAGATTTCTTTATTATTATTGTTATTATTATTATTATTATTATTATTATTATTATTATTATTATTATTAAGTAGTAGTAGTAGTAGTAGTAGTAGTAGTAGTAGTAGTAGTAGTAGTAGTATTTTTAATATTATTATTATTATTATTATTATTATTATTATTATTATTATTATAGCTAAGCTACAACCCTAATTGGAAAAACAGGTTGCTATAAGAAGCCCAAGGACTCCAACAAGGAAAAATAGCCCAGAGAAGAAAGGAAATAGATAAACTACATGAGAAGTAATGAACAATCAAAATAAAATATCTTAAGAACAGTAACAACATTAAAATAAATCTTTCATATATAAACTAAAAAAAAATTCAATAAACAAGGGGAAGAGGAATATGATATAATGATGTGCCCGAGTGTACCCTCAAGCAAGAGAACCCCAAAATCAAACCGTTGTTCTCTACTCATGGGTAGTGCCAAAGCCTCTGTATCATGGTCTTCCATTCTCTTGGGGTAGGGTTTTCTTGCTTGAGGGTACACTCGCGCACACCATTCTATCTTATTTATCTTCCTCTTGTTTTTATAAGTGTTTATAATTTATATATGAAAGATTTATTTTAATGTTATTGTTCTATGAATATTTTATTTCAATCTTTCATTACTCTTCTTTGTTTATTTCCTTATTTCCTTCCACTATTTAGCTATTTTCCCTGTTTGAGCCCTTTGGCTTAAAGCATCCTAGCATCCTTCTTTTCCCTTTAGGGTTGTAGCTTAGCAAGTAATAATAATAATGATAATAATAATAATATTAATCATTACTCTTCTTTGTTTATTTCCTTATTTCCTTCCACTACTTAGCTATTTTCCCTGTTTGAGCCCTTAGGCTTATAGCATCCTAGCATCCTGCTTTTCCCTTTAGGGTTGTAGCTTAGGAAGTAATAATAATAATAATAATAATAATAATAATAATAATAATAATAATAATAATAATAATAATAATAATAATAATAATAATAATGATAATAATAATATAAAAAACAAATTCATTACTCTTGTTTATTTATTTCCTTATTTCCTTCCACCACTGGGCTAATTTCCCTGTTCAAGCCCTTGGGCTTAAAGCATCCTAGCATCCTACTTTTCCCATTAGGGTTGTAGCATAGCAAATAATAATAATAATAATAATAATAATATTAATAATAATAATGATAATAATAATAATAATAATAATGTAAAAAACAAATTTATATTTTTTCTGTCTCATTTCTCTGAACAGATTGCCCTCAAGTCAGTAACGGATAACAAGAGATTCTACGTAACTTATGATAATGTAGTCATTGAGAGAAATTCCCCGTATGCATTAAGTAAACTTGGAACATACCATGGGGATGCTGGTAAGTAAGACACTCATCTTAATTTGCAGTTTATTAGCCCTTTTACCCCCAAAGGACGTACTGGTACGTTTCACAAAAGCCATCCCTTAACCCCCATGGACGTACCGGTACGTCCTTGCAAAAAAATGCTATAAAAATTTGTTTTTCATATTTTTTGATAATTTTTTGAAAAAATTCAGGCATTTTCCAAGAGAATGAGACCAACCAGACCTCTCTATGACAAAAATTAAGGCTGTTAGAGCAATTTAAAAAAAAATATACTGCAAAATGTGCTGTGAAAAAAATAACCCCTTGGGGGTTAAGGGTTGGAAATTTCCAAATACCCCAGGCCCCTTTTACCCCCAGGCTATTTGGAAATTTCCAACCCTTAACCCCCAGGGGGTTATTTATTTCCCAGCACATTTTGCAGTATATTTTATTTTTTTAAATTGCTCTAACAGCCTTAATTTTTGTCATAGAGAGATCAGGTTGGTCTCATTCTCTTGGAAACTGCCTGAATTTTCTTAAAAAATTATCAAAAATATGAAAAAAAAATTTTTATTGCATTTTTTTGCAAGGACGTACCGGTACGTCTATGGGGGTAAAGGGATGGCTTTTGTGAAACGTACCAGTACGTCCTTTGGGGGTAAAAGGGCTTTAGATGCCTTATTCCTGGTTCTTCTTCATCCTCTCCAAATTTGTCCCTATTTGGGGTCGCTGTGACGGTTCCTCAACTCATTCTTCCATTTCCTTTTGTCCAGTACGTTTCCTCCCTTAATCCCAACTCCCGCCAGGTAGTCCCATGTCCACCATCTTCCTTCTCGGGTAGTCTTCCTCTTGTCTCTCTACATGTTCATACCATCTCGGTTTACTTTCCCGTACCTTGGTTGAAGCTGATCTGAACGTTAATCTCTAGCACCGTCTTTCAGTTTGCTCTTTCGGAATCTTGTCTTATGGTCTGCCATTTGTCTCTCTACATGTCCATACCATCTCTGTCTACTTTTCCATACCTTGGTTGAAGCCTATCTGGACACTAATCTCTGGCACCGTCTTTCAGTTCGCTCTTTCGGAATCTTGTCTTACCTAGTAGTTCCATATCCATCATCTTATCTGATGGTCTGCCATATGTCTCTCTGCATGTCCATATCATCTCAGTCTACTTTCCCGTACCTTGGTTGAAGCTTTCTGGATACTAATCTCTGGCACCGTCTTTCAGTTAGTTCTTTCCGATTCTTCTCTTACCTGGTAGTCCCATGTCTATCATCTTCCTTCTCAAATAGTCTTCCTCTTGTCTATCTACATGTCCATACCATCTCAGTCTACTTTTCCGTACCTTTGTTGAAGCTGATCTGGACACTAATCTCTGGCACCGTCTTTCAGTTAGTTCTTTCCAAATCTTCTCTTACCAGGTAGTTCATTATCCATCATCTTATCTGATGGTCTTCCTCTCGTCTCTCTACATGTCCATACCATCTCGGTTTACTTTCCCGTACCTTGGTTAAAGCTTATCTGGATACTAATCTCTGGCACCGTCTTTCAGTTAGTTCTTTCCGAATCTTCTCTAACCTGGTAGTCCCATGCCCACCATCTTCCTTCTCGGATAGTCTTCCTCTTGTCTCTCTACATGTCCATACCATCTCACTACTTTCCCTCACCTTGGTTGAAGCTGATCTGGACACTAATCTCTGGCACCGTCTTTCAGTTAGTTCTTTCATAATCTTCTCTTACCTGGTAGTCCCATGTCCATCATCTTCCTTCTCGGATAGTCTTCCTCCTGTCTCTCTACATGTCCATACCATCTCACTCTACTTTCCCTCACCTTGGTTGAAGCTGATCTGGACATTAATCTCAGTTAGTTCTTTGTGTATATTGCATGAGATTTTTCATAATTCTGACAAAGGTTATGCTTCAATTTTAGAAGACAGTCAAATACCTATTATTCAAAGTGAACGTATATGATTAAAATTGAAAATTGGCGTTCTTGAATTAGCTTCACTTGTAAATATATTAAGAGCAATTTATCCTGATTTCAGGCGATGCCTTCCGGACCAACGAGGGCCTGCCTTTCTTATTGGATAACCAGAATATTTGGTGGAATGCAAGAGAAGGTCCACACAAAGTAAGTCACGATCTAAATGTCTGGTTTTTATTCAGAATAGGAAGTAAATCTGTGGTGGAAATGTGGGAGGTTGGGCTGTGGCACCCTAGCAGTACCAGCTGAACTCGGCTGAGTCCCTGGTTAGGCTGGAGGAACGTAGAGAGTAGAGGTCCCCTTTTTTGTTTTGTTTCTTGTTGTTGTCGGCTACTCCCCAAAAATTGGGGGAAGTGCCTTTGGTATATGTATGTATGATGAAGTAAATTAACCTTTAAATCTTCAGGAACGATACCCTCAAAATTCCTCTAGGAAAAGAGCAATCGTTTAAGATTAAAACTAGCTGCCACATTGGCTAGGTCCTAGCCAATATGGCAGCTAGTTTTATCTTAAACGGTTGCTCTTTTCCTAGAGGAAGTTTGAGATCTAAATGTCTGGTTTTTATTCAGAATATGAAGTAAATTAACCTTTAAATCTTCAGGAACGATACCCTCAAAATTCCTCTGGGAGGAGAGCAATCGTTTAAGATTAAAACTAGCTGCCACATTGGCTAGGACCTAGCCAATGTGGCAGCTAGTTTTAATTTAAAACGATTGCTCTTTTCTTAGAGGAAGTTTGAGGGTATCGTTCCTCAGGATTTAAAGGTTATTTTACTTCATATTCAGGATATGAAGTAAATTAACCTTTAAATCCTCAGGAACGATACCTTCAAAATTCCTCTGGGAATAGAGCAATCGTTTTAAATTAAAACTAGCTGCCACATTGGCTAGGACCTAGCCAATGTGACAGCTAGTTTTAATCTTGAACGATTGCTCTTTTCCTAGAGGAATTTTGAGGGTATCGTTCCTCAGGATTTAAAGGTTATTTTACTTCATATTCAGAATATGAAGTAAATTAACCTTTAAAATCCTCAGGAACGATACCCTCAAAATTCCTCTGGGAATAGAGCAATCGTTTTAAATTAAAACTAGCTGCCACATTGGCTAGGACCTAGCCAATGTGACAGCTAGTTTTAATCTTGAACGATTGCTCTTTTCCTAGAGGAATTTTGAGGGTATCGTTCCTCAGGATTTAAAGGTTATTTTACTTCATATTCAGAATATGAAGTAAATTAACCTTTAAAATCCTCAGGAACGATACCCTCAAAATTCCTCTCGGAGAAGAGCAATCGTTTTAAATTAAAACTAGCTGCCACATTGGCTAGGTCCTAGCCAATGTGGCAGCTAGTTTTATCTTAAACGATTGCTCTTTTCCTAGAGGAAGTTTGATTACCCCAACATTTTATTTCCAACTAATCAATTAGCCCATTGAACATATACTAGTTAACATCGGATGGTTTTTTGCAGCCCCCTGATGAACTGTATGGATCATGTAGCCTGCTATTGGCTGCTTATATTTAAGGATCCAGAACAAATTGCAGATTTTCTGTATGAATTATGGCAATAATTATGGGAATGTGAATGTTTATAGTTAAGGATCCAAAACAAATTGCAGATTTTTGTATGAATTATGGCAATAATTATGGGAATGTGAATGTTTATAGTTAAAGATCCAAAACAAATTGCAGATTTTATGTATGAATTATGGCAATAATTATGGGAATGAGAATAACTCAAATTCAGAACATCTTGTTTACCCCAAAAATAAGGGTCCATTACCCCACTGGGGTAATTTACCCCAGGGTTGGGAAACACTGGGCTAGAATGACAATATTGATCAAATACTTTAAGTGTCAGGAGTTGATCACCCTGTGCAATGTTAAAAGGCATCAGTTCAAATTTCTAACTCTGAAAGTTTGTAAGATTTGCAGTCAGTTTAGCATTTAGTATTTGAAACCTATGACATACATTTTCCGACAAGCAACTGTTACTATCACTAGCAACTGTTCTTATCACTAGCAACTGTTTTTATAACTAGCAATTGTTCTTACCACTAGCAACTGTCTTTATTACTAGAAACTTTTTATCACTAGCATCTGTTTTTACAACTAGCAATTGTTCTTACCACTAGCAACTGTCTTTATTACTAGAAACTTTTTATCACTACCAACTGTCTTTATTACTAGCAACTCATCTTATCACCAGCAAGTGTTTTTTTTTTTATTACTAGCAACCTAGCAACTGTTTTATTACTAGCAACAGTTTTTATCATGCAGCTGTTTTTATTACTAGAAACTGTTTTTATCATGCAACTGTTCAGTTTAGCATTTAGCATTTGAGACCTATGACATACATTTTCCAACAAGCAACTGTTCCTATCACTAGCAACTGTTCTTATCACTAGCAACTATTTTTATAACTAGCAATTGTTCTTACCACTAGCAACTGTCTTTATTGCTAGAAAATTTTTATCACTAGCAACTGTCTTTATTACTAGCAACTCATCTTATCACCAGCAAGTGTTTTTTTTTTTATTACTAGCAACCTAGCAACTGTTTTATTACTAGCAACAGTGTTTATCATGCAGCTGTTTTTATTACTAGACACTGTTTTTATCATGGAACTGTTCAGTTTAGCATTTAGCATACCTATGACATACATTTTCCATCACATTTCGCTTGTTTACCAATAAACCTGACATGAGTCTTTTTATAGTTTATTTATGAGATATTTGTTTTTGATGTTGTAAATAGTTCATATATGACATGTCTGTTTTGACGTTGTTACTTATTTTAGAATGATTTATTGTTAATTTGTTCTCTTCATTTATTTATTTCCTTATTTCCCTTCCTCACTGGGCTATTTATTCCCTATTGGAGCCCCTGGGCTTATAGCATCTTGCTTTTCCAACTAGGGTTGTAGCTTGGATAGTAATAATAATGATAATATATTTTTCCCATCACATTTCGCTTGTTTACCAATAAACCTGACATGAGTCTTTTTATAGTTTATTTATGAGATATTTGTTTTTGATGTTGTAAATAGTTTATATATGACATGTCTGTTTTGACGTTGTTACTTATTTTAGAATGATTTCTTGTTAATTTGTTCTCTTCATTTATTTATTTCCTTATCTAATTTTATGTTTTAACGGTTCTTGAAATTTTATTTTGATTGTTTATTCTTCTCTTGTAGTTTATTTCCTTATGTCCTTTCCTCACTGGGCTATCTATTCCCTATTGGAGCCCCTGGGCTTATAGCATCTTGCTTTTCCAACTAGGGTTGTAGCTTGGATAGTAATAATAATAATACATTTTCCATCACATTTCGCCTATTTTTCCCTATTGGAGCCCCTGGGCTTATAGCATCTTGCTTTTCCAACTAGGGTTGTAGCTTGGATAGTAATAATAATAATAATACATTTTTTCCATCATATTTCGCTTGTTTACCACTCAGGTCACAAGTGCTGGAGCCGTAGCTGAATGGTACACTGCATTACAGTATTCGCAAATGAGTCTTCTTCGCTTGAAGGTCCGCCCGAAAGACTTTGATACGAGTAAGGTCTTTATACTTCTTCTCCTATAGTCCTATTACATAATTACACTGTAATATACTGTAATATAAATGTTATTTAGATGAATTATCAGTTATTATACTTAAAAGATGGGCTATTTTTATCAGTTTCAACCATATTATTATTATTATTATTATTATTATTATTATTATTATTATTGTTATCATTATTATTTTTATTATTATTATTTTTATCATCATCATCATCATCATCATTATCATTATTATCATTATTGTTTTTATTATTATTATTATTATTATTGTTGTTTTTAATATTATTATTATTATTATTATTGTTTTTATTATTATTATTATCATTATTATTATTGTTTTTAATATTATTATTATCATTATTATTATTACTATTATTATTATTGTTTTTATTATTATTATCACTATTATTATTGTTTTTAATATTATTATTATCATTATTATTATTATTATTATTATCATCATTATTATTATTATCATTATTATTATTATTATTATTATTATTATTGTTGTTGTTCTTTTTATTATTATTATTATTATTATTATTATTATTATTATAATTATTATTATTATTATTAGTTATTATTATTATTATTGTTATTATTATCATTATTATTATTATTATTGTTATTATTATCATTATTATTATTATTATTATTATTATTATTATTATTATTATTATTATTATTATTATTAAAATTTACCCCATTTTGCAGATTCTTCGTGTCCGCCGGCCATAGGCTATCACTCGGACTGGGCCGAGACCACGGAGTTGATATTTCCAGGGAGCAGGGCAGAAGGATCCGTGATATCCTACAGGTGCAAGAAGCCCATGTACGCGGAGGGATCAGACACAACTAAATCCGTCGAAGGAAATGTCACTTGCATGAACACCGATGGTGTTTTTCACTGGGATAGATTACCTGTACTTCCATGCGCATGTGAGTATCTGAATTATGTGTTTTTTTTTATATATCTATTTATATATCTATGTAGGGTTCTGTGTTTTTATATATATATATATATATATATATATATATACTGTATATATATTTATATATATATATATATACTGTATATGTATATATATATTTTTATTTATTTATATAGGATTATTATTATTATAATTATGATTATTATTATTATTATTATTATTATTATTATTATTATTATTATTATTATTATTATTGATATATATATACATATATATATATATATATATATATATATATATATATATATATATATATATATATATACATAGGATCATTATTATTATTATTATTATTATTATTATTATTATTCGAGTTACAATTCTAATTGGAATAGCGTAATACCACGAGCGAAGGGCTCCAATAGGGGAAAATAGCCCATTGCGGAAAGAAAATATATATGTATAAATATACTGTGAAGAGTCTCTTCAACCCTTACCAAGTGCAAAGTTGCCGCTGAACAAGTACAGCGTAGTAGTTAACCCCTTGCGAGTGAAGAAGAAGTTTTCGGTTATACAGTATCAGTATAGTGAATAGTGTGCCTGAGTATACTCTCAACCAAAAGAACTCTAACCCATGGTAACTATCCAATATTCTTTTCCCACAGTGTCCTGCCCACCTGATTTCGTACCAAACAAATTGAAAACCAGCTGCCTTCACTTCTCTTCAAATCCTGCTTCTGGAGGAATAACAAGTGCTTCTTTATTGTAAGTAAAGTTCTGACATCGCCCATTTATATATCGTTCGGTTTTGTGAGTCATCAGCTCTCCCTCGTTTGGTCTTGTAAGTCATCGGCTCTCCTTTATTCGGTCTTGTGAGTCATCAGCTCCCCTTCCTTCGGTCTTGTGAGTCATCAGCTCCCCTTCGTTCGGTCTTGTGAGTCATCAGCTCCCCTTCGTTCGGTCTTGTGAGTCATCCACTCCCCCTCGTTCAGTCTTGTGAGTCATCAGCTCCCCCTCGTTCTGTCTTGTGAGTCATCAGCTCCCCTTCGTTCGGTCTTGTGAGTCATCGGCTCCCCTTCGTTCGGTCTTGTGAGTCATCGGCTCCCCTTCGTTCGGTCTTGTGAGTCATCAGCTCCCCTTCGTTCGGTCTTGTGAGTCATCGGCTCCCCTTCGTTCGGTCTTGTGAGTCATCGGCTCCCCTTCGTTCGGTCTTGTGAGTCATCAGCTCCCCTTCGTTCGGTCTTGTGAGTCATCGGCTCCCCTTTCGTTCGGTCTTGTGAGTCATCGGCTCCCCTTCGTTCGGTCTTGTGAGTCATCGGCTCCCCTTCGTTCGGTCTTGTGAGTCATCGGCTCCCCTTTCGTTCGGTCTTGTGAGTCATCGGCTCCCCTTCGTTCGGTCTTGTGAGTCATCGGCTCCCCTTCGTTCGGTCTTGTGAGTCATCAGCTCCCCTTTCGTTCGGTCTTGTGAGTCATCGGCTCCCCTTCGTTCGGTCTTGTGAGTCATCGGCTCCCCTTCGTTCGGTCTTGTGAGTCATCCGCTCCCCTTTCGTTCGGTCTTGTGAGTCATCGGCTCCCCTTCGTTCGGTCTTGTGAGTCATCAGCTCCCCTTCGTTCGGTCTTGTGAGTCATCGGCTCCCCTTCGTTCGGTCTTGTGAGTCATCAGCTCCCCTTCGTTCGGTCTTGTGAGTCATCGGCTCCCCTTTCGTTTGGTCTTGTGAGTCATCAGCTCCCCTTTGTTTGGTCTTGTTAGTCATCAACTCCCTCTCGTTTGGTCTTGTGAATCATCAGCTCCCCTTCGTTTGGTCTTGTGAGTCATCAACTCCCTCTCGTTCAATCGTGTGAGTCATCAGCTCCTCTTTCGTTAGGTCTTGTGAGTCATCAGCTCCCCTTCGTTTGGTCTTGTGAGTCAGCAGCTCCCCTTCGTTTGGTCTTGTAAGTCATCAGCTCCCACTCGTGTGGTCTTGTGAGTCATCAGCTCCTCTTCATTCAATCTTGTGAGTCATCAGCTACCCTTTCGTTTGGTCTTGTGAGTCATCAGCTCCCCTTCGTTTGGTCTTATGAGTCATCAGCTCCCCTTCGTTTGGTCTTATGAGTCATCAGCTCCCCTTCATTCGGTCTCTCGAGTCATCAGCTCCCCCTCGTTCAGTCTTGTAAGTCATCAGCTCCCACTCGTTCGGTCTTGTGAGTCATCAGCTCCCCTTCGTTTGGTCTTGTGAGTCATCAGCTCCCCTTCGTTTGGTCTCTCGAGTCATCAGCTCCCCCTCGTACGGTCTTGCGAGTCATCAGCTCCCCTTCGTTTGGTCTTGTGAGTCATCAGCTCCCCTTCGTTTGGTCTTGTGAGTCATCAGCTCCCCTTCGTTTGGTCTCTCGAGTCATCAGCTCCCCCTCGTACGGTCTTGCGAGTCATCAGCTCCCCTTCGTTTGGTCTTGTGAGTCATCAGCTCCCCTTCGTTTGGTCTTGTGAGTCATCAGCTCCCACTCGTTCGGTCTTGTGAGTCATCAGCTCCCCCTCGTTCGGTCTCTCGAGTCATCAGCTCCCCCTCGTTCAGTCTTGTAAGTCATCAGCTCCCACTCGTTCGGTCTTGTGAGTCATCAGCTCCCCTTCGTTTGGTCTCTCGAGTCATCAGCTCCCCCTCGTACGGTCTTGCGAGTCATCAGCTCCCCTTCGTTTGGTCTTGTGAGTCATCAGCTCCCCTTCGTTTGGTCTTGTGAGTCATCAGCTCCCACTCGTTCGGTCTTGTGAGTCATCAGCTCCCCCTCGTTCGGTCTCTCGAGTCATCAGCTCCCCCTCGTTCAGTCTTGTAAGTCATCAGCTCCCACTCGTTCGGTCTTGTGAGTCATCAGCTCCCCTTCGTTTGGTCTCTCGAGTCATCAGCTCCCCCTCGTACGGTCTTGCGAGTCATCAGCTCCCCTTCGTTTGGTCTTGTGAGTCATCAGCTCCCCTTCGTTTGGTCTTGTGAGTCATCAGCTCCCCTTCGTTTGGTTTTGTGAGTCATCAGCTCCCCTTCGTTCGGTCTTGTGAGTCATCAGCACCTCCTCGTTTCGTCTTGCAAGTCATCAGCTCTCCTTTGTTCGGTCTTGCGAGTCATCAGTTCCCCCCTCGTTCGGTGTGGTGAGTCATCAGCTCATCAGCTCCCCTCGTTCCGTCCCTTTGCCCCTAGCACTCACGAGTTACCTTTAAATAATGCAAGCGTGATTCTCCATCATATACCTTTATATTTTTGGTTTAATTGCATTAGATGGCTTTTCTATATTTCTCTATCATATATAAGCTTTGTTTATTCCTTATTAAGTTATATGTTCTGTTATTACTCAGTTATTCTTATTCTTTGTTATATTCTATAATGAAAGGCATCTCAAATTACTTTAGTATATAATATATAGCCTTTGTAGATAACTTTTTCACATGTTGATATGTTTCTTTCCTTGTGTAAAAAAATATGTTTTTGTCTAATAATTAGTTATCAAATACATAAAAAAAAATTCTTAGATTATTATTCATAGAACGAAGTTTTAATAATACAAGGGATAATGTTTAATATTTTGTAATAAAATTTAAGCTTTTTCTTCACCTAACAGTAAATAGCTATTAGCAATGAAACAGTCATAGTAGAATTGCATCATATCA
>NC_090752.1:1507649-1517649 GCF_036898095.1 Palaemon carinicauda | reverse complement strand
TTATCATTATTATTATTATTATTAATATTATTATTATTATTATTATTATAAGGAAGGGATATTTCTCAGGGTAGAGATTGCAATGTTTTGTGATTGACTGATAATTTCAAGGTCAAGACTGTGATATTTTTCAAGATAGATATATTTTTCAAAGTAGAGACTGTTATTTTGTTCAAGATAGATTTCGATATTTTTCCAGGTATTTACTGTGATGTTTTTCAAGGTCAATACTGTGATGTTTTTCCAAATATCGACCGATATTTTTCAAGGTTAAGACTGATATTTTTATTAAGACTGTTATCATTTTTTAGATATTGACTGATATTTTTTAAGGTCAAGACATATTTTTCCAGTCATTGACTGCAATTTTTCAAGGTTAAGACTGATATTTTTCCAGATATTGACTGATATTTTTTAAGGTCAAGGCTGATATTTCTCCAGATATTGACTGATATTTTTCGAAGTCGAGATTTATATTTTTCCAGATATTGGCTGATATTTTTCGAGGTCAAGACTGATATTTTTCCAGACATTGACTGACATTTTTTTAAGGTCAAGACTGATATTTTTCCAGATATAGACTGATATTTTTTTAAGGTCAAGACTGATATTTTTCCAGATATAGACTGATATTTTTCGAGGTCAAGACTGATATTTTTCCAGATATAGACTGATATTTTTTGAGGTCAAGACTGATATTTTTCCAGATATTGACTGATATTTTCCAAGGTCAGGCCTGTAATATTTTTCTAGATATTAATTTTGATATTTTCAAGATATTATTAAATTTTTCAAGGTAGAGACCATGACAGTGTTCAAGAGAGATAGACTGATATTTTCCAGATATAGACTTTAATATGTTCAAGGTCATGACTACTATATTTTTAAGGTCAAGAATGATATTTCAAGGTCAAAACCGTGATATTTTCAAGGTCAAGACTATGACATTATCAAGGTCAAGACTGTGATATTTCAAGGTCATGAATGATATTTCAAGGTAAAAAATGTGATATTTCAAGGTCAAGACTGTGATATTTTCAAGGTCAAGACTATGTTTTAAGGTCAAGAATATAATATTTTTAAGATGTACACTAATATTTTTCAAGATAGACTGATATTTTTCGAGGAAGGGTCAGTGATAATTTTTAAGATAGACTCTAATATCTTTCAAGGTCAAGTGTGTCCTATTTTTCAAGGCCAAAACTTACCTGTTTTGTAACCTTGTAGTTGCATCCACTTGTCTCTGTTTTATTCTCCATTTCTTACACCAATAGTTAACTATATCAGGGAATTTTGAACGGTCTATGTAGAAAATGCTTATAATGTACAGCTTAAGGTGGCTGATGTGGTATCGTCCCTGACTGGTGAACGCCAGACCTGGGGTTCGAGCCCCGCTCAGACTCGTTAGTTTCTTTCGCCGCTGCAACCTCGCCATCCTTGTGAGCAAAGGAACAGGGTTTTGGGGGAGCCCATAGATCTATCTGCTGAATCATCAGCAGCCATTGTCTGGCCCTCCTTGTTCCTAGCTTTGGTGGAGAGGGGGCTTGGGCACTGATCTTATGTATATATGGGCAGTCTCTAGGGCATTGTCCTACTTGATAGGGCAATGTTACTGCCCCTTGCCTCTGCCATTCATGAACGACCTTTAAACCTTTAAGAGAAATTAATTGGATTGAAAAGACAGCTTCAAGATACCTGACAATGACACAATACCTCTCTCTCTCTCTCTCTCTCTCTCTCTCTCTCTCTCTCTCTCTCTCTCTCTCTCTCTCTCTCTCTTCCAGCAGATGTAGTGAATAGTAACACGGTAAACAAGTTCAAGAATAAGTTAGACAATATCATAAGAACTCTCTAAATGCTTAAACTAAATCGCTCTACGAAAGAGCAAGTGGAGTCTCAGCGGATGGACTAAAAAGTCTTTGAGACATCCAAAACCCTTGTGACTCTCTCTCTCTCTCTCTCTCTCTCTCTCTCTCTCTCTCTCTCTCTCTCTCTCTCTCTCTTCCAGCAGGTGTAGTAAACAGTAACACGGTAAACAAGTTCAAGAATAAGTTAGACAAGATCATAAGAACTCTCTAAATGCTTAAACTAAATCGCTCTACGAAAGAGCTAGTGGAGTCTCCGCGGATGGACATAAAAGTCTTTGAGACATCCAAAATCCTTGTGACTCTCTCTCTCTCTCTCTCTCTCTCTCTCTCTCTCTCTCTCTCTCTCTCTCTCTCTCTCTCTCTCTCTCTCTAAATGCTTAAACTAAATCGCTCTACCAAAGAGCAAGTGGAGTCTCCGTGGATGGACATAAAAGTCTTTGAGACATCCAAAATCCTTGTGACTCTCTCTCTCTCTCTCTCTCTCTCTCTCTCTCTCTCTCTCTCTCTCTCTCTCTCTCTCTAAATGCTTAAATTAAATCGCTCTACCAAAGAGCAAGTGGAGTCTCCGCGTTGAACTAAAAAGTCTTTGAAACATCCAAAATCCTTGTTACTCCTTGTAACTCCTTGTAATTCTCTCAGATTGCATCGGGGGCCCACCTCCGCCTACGGAGAACATGATTCTAGAATGGGACAACAGTACTACCTTCAACAGTCAAGCAAAATATAAGTAAGTGAATTAATAAACAACTTATTTAAGTAACAATAATATAATAATTGATGACTTTAACTTGATATATAATGCCTAAGCCTGTATTCAATATCCTTAATAATGCCCTTTTAGCTCGGAAAAGTTTATTGCTAGCTGATTGGTTGGACTAGATACTTCTAACCAATCAGCGAGTTGGAAACCTTTCCGGCACATTTGCACCAGCTCTCAGGGGTGCCCTTATAGCCCGGAAAAGTTTCCTGCTAGCTGATTGGTTGGACAAGATAATTCTAACTAATCAGCTAGTTGGAAACTTTTCCGAGCTAAAAGGGCACATCTGTGTGTCTCTGCAAATGCCCCTCGTTATAGAAAGTTGAGTATTATTATTATTATTATTATTATTATTATTATTATTATCATTATTATTACTTGCTAAGCTACAACCCTAGTTGGAAAATCAGCATGCTATGAGCCCGAGGGCTCCAACAGGGAAAAATAGCCCAGTGCGGAAAGGAAATAAGAGAAGTCATTAACAAATGAAATAAAATATTTTAAGAACAGTGAAAACATTAAAATAAGTATTATATATACAAACTATAAAAATTTTAACAAAATAAGAGGAAGAGAAATAAGATACAATAGTGTGCCCTATTGTACCCTCAAGCAAGAGAACTCTACCCCAAGACAGTGAAAGACCATGGTACAGAGGCTATGGCACTACCCAAGACTAGAGAACAATGGTTATAGTGATGTAATTTCAAAACGCCATTATGATTTCATTCAACGATGGAAATATAATGACACTATCAATAATGATAAAGTATTGTTAGTCTCTCTCTCTCTCTCTCTCTCTCTCTCTCTCTCTCTCTCTCTCTCTCTCTCTGTGTGTGTGTGTGCCGAGCCAGTCTTTCAGACCGAACGAGAGGGGGGACAAATGGATAGGTTCCTGAAATTAAGTACCCAGTTGTTGGCCGACTGTTGCTGGTCGCAGATAGGGTAGAAAGAGAAAGATGCGAAGAGAGGAGAGAACAGACGTAAGTGTCTTACATATGACAAAACAATTTTCATGATGTTATTGATCTTAAGATATTTTATATATTTCATTAATTACTTCTCATATATAGTTTATTGATTTCTTTATTTACTTTCCTCACTAAGCTACTTTTCCTGGTTGAAAAGACTCTTAAGTTATGGTAAGAACCTCTTCTAGGAGGACTCTCCAAAATTAAACCCTTGTTCTCTAGTCTGTGGTAGTGCCATAGCCTCTGAACCATGTTCTTTCACTGTCTTGGGTTAGAGTACTCTTGCTTGAGGGTACAATCGGGCACACTATTCTATGTTTCATCATTTCCTTTCCTCACTGGGCTATTCAAGCTCCCTTAGGAGGACAGTCCAAAATTAAACCATTGTTCTCTAGTCTTTAATAGTGTCATAGCCTCTGTACCATGGTCTTTCAATGTCTTGAGTTACAGTAGAGCACTCTTGCTTGAGGGTACACTCAGGCACACTATTCTATCAGCTTCCTTATTTCCTTTCCTCACTGGGCTATTTAAGCTCCCTTAGAAGGACAGTCCAAAATTAAACCATTGTTCTCTAGTCTTTGGTAGTGCCATAGCCTCTGAAGCATATTCTTTCACTGTCTTGGGCTAGAGTACTCTTGCTTGAGGGTACACTCAGGCACACTATTCTATCAGTTTCCTTATTTCCTTTCCTCACTGGGCTATTTAAGCTCCCTTAGGAGGACAGTCCAAAATTAAACCATTGTTCTCTAGTCTTGGATAATGCCAAAACCTCTGTACCATGATCTTTCAATGTCTTGAGTTACAGTACTCTTGCTTGAAGGTGCACTAAGGCACACTATTCTATCAGTTTCCTTATTTCCTTTCCTCACTGGGCTATTTAAGCTCCCTTAGAAGGACAGTCCAAAATTAAACCATTGTTCTCTAGTCTTGGGTAATGCCATAGCCTCTGTACTATGGTCCTCCACTGTCTTGTGCTAGAGTACTCTTGCTTGAGGGTACACTCAGGCACACTATTCTATCAGTTTCCTTATTTCCTTTCCTCACTGGGCTATTTAAGCTCCCTTAGGAGGACAGTCCAAAATTAAACCATTGTTCTCTAGTCTTTGGTAGTGTCATAGCCTCTGTACCATGGTCTTTCACTGTCTTGGGTTAGAGAACTCTTGCTTGAGGGTACACTCAGGCACACTATTCTACCAGTTTCCTTATATCCTTTCCTCACTGGGCTATTTAAGCTCCCTTAGGAGGATAGTCCAAAATCAAACCATTGTTCTCTAGTCTTGGGTTGTGCCATAGCCTCCGTACCATGGTCTTTCACTGTCTTGGGCTAGAGTACTCTTGCTTGAGGGTACACTTTGGCACACTATTCTATCAGTTTCCTTATTTCCTTTCCTCACTGGCTATTTAAGCTCCCTTAGAAGGACAGTCCAAAATTAAACCATTGTTCTCTAGTCTTGGGTAATGCCATAACCTCTGTACCATGGTCTTTCACTGTCTTGGGTTAGAGTACTCTTGCTTGAGGGTACACTCAGTCACACCATTCTATCAGTTTCCTTATTTCCTTTCCTCACTGGGCTATTTTCCCTGTTTGAGCCCTTGGGTTTATAGCATCCTGCTTTTTCCAAATAGAGTTGTAACCAAGTTATTAAGAACAGTAATGATACAGTAATGATACCATTAAAAAAAAAAGATGTTCAATAGATTCTCACTCTCAGGTGTCTACGAGGTTACTTCATGGACACTTTGGCCACAATCACAGAACAGACGATCGAATGCAGAGGTCAACTGGGAGGTTGGGTGACACCTGAAATCGAGTTGTATAATTGTACATTGGTAGAAGGTTCGTCTTGTGCCTCTCTGGTTTTTCTTAGATTTAGATCTTACTATAAAGGTTAGGTTAGGTTAGGTTAGGTTATACTCGCCTGATACTGATAGCCATCAATTATTTGTAAGTATATGAATCTTAAGTCATACTATGTTGTGGAATGGACTCCTTTACTGCGTTATAATGTAATCAAAACATCACTACAGTGCCACCAATTAGAGAAAACTGAGTAAGAGTAGAGGGTATTATCTATGTCATACAGTGAACTATTACTATCAGTTAGAGCAAACTGAGCAAATGTAGAGGGTGTTATTATGTCACAATGAACTATTACAACTAGTTAGACCAAACTGAGCAAATGTAGAGGGTGTTATCTATGTCATACAATGAACTATTACCACAAGTTAGAGCAAACTGAGAAAGAGTAGAGAGTGTTATCTGTCATACAATGAACTGTTACCACTAGTTGGAGCAAACTGAGCAAGAGTAGAGGGTGTTGTGTCATACAATGAACTATTACCACTAGTTAGAGCAAACTGAGGAAATGTAGAGGGTGTTATCTATGTCATACAATGAACTGGAAGTATTGAAATAAACAATCAAAGTCTTTCATCATAAACTCTTACCCCATTCAGTTTGTGACCTGGCTTCATTGCCGTGTGCAGCTTCACCCCTTATGGAGCTCGAATTGTCCTCCGATTTCCTGACGCTAGACTCCTTCATCGAGTACTCCTGCCCTTACGGAATGGAAATGCCAGGATCCTTGACTTCGATGAATGTCTCTTGCATTGAAGACGAATCTACGGCACCTGTTACCTATAGGTTCTCGGAAACTGCAGTTTCAGACTGTAACAGTAAGTACATCGTCCATAATCTACGATTGATTTGAAAATTGAAGATTCTAGGCGTGGCCACTTTTCTCCAGCTTCATTCATAAAATCTTTATTAAGTGGGAAAGCATTGTAGATGTGGCACAATGTTTCAGCATTGCCACTTTTCACCACTTTCATTCATAAATTTTCTTTTTTAGTAGGAAAGCATTGTAGATGTGGTACAATGTTTCATCATTGCTAGTTTTCACAATTTTCATTCATAACATCTCATTTTTATTGGGAAAGCATTATAGATGTGGCACAATGTTTCATCATTGCCAGTTTTCACAAATTTCATTCATAACATCTCATTTTTATTGGGAAAGCATTGTAGATGTGGCACAATGTTTCGACGTTGCCACTTTTCACCAATTTCATTCATAAAACCTCTCTATTATTGGGAAAGCATTGTAGATGTGGCACAATGTTACGGCGTTGCCATTTTTCACCAATTTCATTCATATAACCTCTCTATTAGTGGGAAAGTATTGTAGATGTGGCACAATGTTTCAGCGTTACAACTTTTCACCAATTTCATTCATAAAACCTCTCTATTAGTGGGAAAGCATTGTAGATGTGGCACAATGTTTCAGCGTTACAACTTTTTCACCAATATCATTCATAAAACCTCTCTATTAGTGGGAAAGCATTGTAGATGTGGCACAATGTTACGGCGGTGCCATTTTATGTCATTTTCATTCAAAAAACCTCTTTTTTAATGGGAAAGCATTGTAGATGTGGCACAATGCTTCGGGTTACCACTTTTCACCAATTTCATTCGTAAAACCTCTCTATTAGTGGGAAAGCATTGTAGATGTGGCACAATGCTTCGGCGTTGCCACTTTTCACCATTTTCATTAAAAAAACCTCTTTATTAATGGAAAAGCATTGCAGATGTGGCACAATGCTTCGGGTTACCACTTTTCACCAATTTCATTCGTAAAACCTCTCTATTAGTGGGAAAGCATTGTAGATGTGGCACAATACTTCGGCGTTGCCACTTTCACCATTTTCATTCCAAAAACCTCTTTATTAATGGGAGAGCATTGTAGATGTGGCACAATGCTTCGGCGTTGCCACTTTTCACCAATTTCATTCATAAAACCTCTCTATTATAGGGAAAGCATTGTAGATGTGGCACAATGTTACGGCGTTGCCACTTTTTGCCAATTTCATTCATAAAACCTCTCTATTATAGGGAGAGCATTGTAGATGTGGCACAATGCTTCGGCGTTGCCACTTTTCACCATTTTCATTCAAAAAACCTCTTTATTAGTGGGAAAGCATTGTAGATGTGGCACAATGCTTCGGCGTTGCCACTTTTCACCATTTTCCTTAAAAAAACCTTTATTAGTGGGAAGGCATTGGAGATGTGGCACAATGCTTCGGCGTTGCCACTTTTCACCAATTTGATTCATAAAACCTCTCTCTTAGTGGGAAAGCCTCGTAAATGTGGCATTCAGTGTTTTCTTACTTTAAGTGTGTAAGAAATCTAAAACGATCACAGTACAACAGGCTTATAAAATGTTTATTTCCTATAATGCAATTAAAGTAATTAAATTTATAACACTCAAGGTATAAACTAATACTTGTTATGTTCCATTATAATCATATTGACCCTAGTAATAAATTATCTAGGTTGGACATTATTTTCTAACTTGCATATATTCGAGTCCCCCTTTAAGAAAATTTTATTTTCCATTTTCTTTAATATTTCAAGGGTATTAGATATACTTAAATAACTATATATAAGTATATATATATATATATATATATATATATATATATATATATATATATTATATATATATATATATGTGTGTGTGTGTGTGTGTGTGTATTTATATACATATATGAATACACACACACACATATATACATACAGATATATATATATATATATATATTATATATATATATATATATATATATATATATATATATATATATTGGTATATATATGTCTATACAGTTATATGTATATATACATGGATATGTGCATATGTATGCATATGTATATATATATATATATATATATATATATATATATATATATATATATATATATATATATTGGTATATATATTTTTCTATACAGTTATATGTATTTATACATGTATTTGTGCATATTATATATATATATATATATATATATATATATATATATATATATATATATAATATATATATATATATATATGTATAGTGTGTTAACATATATGTATCTATATACATACATGCATACATACATACATATATAGAGATACATACATAAATATATATTGTTTTTCCATCCAGTCTGCACACAAGAAGTCAACATAACGCATGCCACAACAACCTGGGTAAACAGCAACATCTACACAGTCGGTCTGAACGTCGACATCCAATGCCTCGATGGTTACCTCATGAAGACTGGAAACAAGATGGCGCACAGCAACGCCACAATAGAGTGCACGTATATTGGCTGGTTCCCCTTTCTCTGGACCATAGAATGCGTCCCAGGTGAGAGTTTTACTTTATCTTTCTGTATCTTAGATAGCTAAGAGGTGTGAAGTCGTTCAAAAGTTCATTTGTATCTTAGATTACTAATAGGTGTGAAGTCTTCAAAAGTTCATTTGTATCTAGATTACTAACAGGTGTGAAGTCCTTCGAAAGTTCATTTGTATCTTAGATTACTAATAGGTGTGAAGTCTTCAAAAGTTCATTTGTATCTTAGATTACTAAAGGTGTGAAGTGCTTCGAAAGTTCATTTGTATCTTAGATTACTAATAGGTGTGAAGTCCTTCAAAAGTTCATTTGTATCTTAGATTACTAATTGGTGTGAAGTCTTCGAAAGTTCATTTGTATCTTAGATTACTAATAGGTGTGAAGTGCTTCGAAAGTTCATTTGTATCTTAGATTACTAATTGGTGTGAAGTCGTTCGAAAGTTCATTTGTATCTTAGATTGCTAATTGGTGTGAAGTCGTTCGAAAGTTCATTTGTATCTTAGATTGCTAATTGGTGTGAAGTCGTTCGAAAGTTCATTTGTATCTTAGATTGCTAAGAGGTGTGAAGTCGTTCGAAAGTTCATTTGTATCTTAGATTGCTAAGAGGTGTGAAGTCGTTCGAAAGTTCATTTGTATCTTAGATTGCTAAGAGGTGTGAAGTCGTTCGAAAGTTCATTTGTATCTTAGATTGCTAAGAGGTGTGAAGTCGTTCGAAAGTTCATTTGTATCTTAGATTGCTAAGAGGTGTGAAGTCGTTCGAAAGTTCATTTGTATCTTAGATTGCTAAGAGGTGTGAAGTCGTTCGAAAGTTCATTTGTATCTTAGATTGCTAAGAGGTGTGAAGTCGTTCGAAAGTTCATTTGTATCTTAGATTGCTAAGAGGTGTGAAGTCCTTCGAAAGTTCATTTGTATCTTAGATTACTAAGAGGTGCGAAGTCCTTCAAAAGTTCATTTGTATAAGAGGTGCGAAGTCCTTCAAAAGTTCATTTGTATCTTAGATTACTAAGAGGTGCGAAGTCCTTCAAAAGTTCATTTGTATCTTAGATTACTAAGAGGTGCGAAGTCCTTCAAAAGTTCATTTGTATCTTAGATTACTAAGAGGTGCGAAGTCCTTCAAAAGTTCATTTGTATCTTAGATTACTAAGAGGTGCGAAGTCCTTCAAAAGTTCATTTGTATCTTAGATTACTAAGAGGTGCGAAGTCCTTCAAAAGTTCATTTGTAT
>NC_090752.1:1504215-1507149 GCF_036898095.1 Palaemon carinicauda | reverse complement strand
TGTCACAATTGCACCAATTTCCTTATCATTTATTTCTGTCAAATTCATGTTGGATCCTGGCATAGGGGGGTCACCGGTACAAGCTGTCAAAATGAGAAAAATGATCATTTGTACATTTGTACAAATCCATCAGAAGTTAAATAGCAGGACATGATTAGAAATGAAACTATATGAGAGATTACTCGAG
The DNA here is from genome assembly GCF_036898095.1 of Palaemon carinicauda. NCBI lineage: Eukaryota > Metazoa > Arthropoda > Malacostraca > Decapoda > Palaemonidae > Palaemon > Palaemon carinicauda. Next base: position 1,506,962 of record NC_090752.1, on the reverse strand, counting down.
TGCCATATGAGGATGAGATCATGGTGAGGGGTAGATGGAGATAGTTTGGGCATGCTTTTCGCACTCCCCGAGAGAGATTAGTTTGCCAAACTTGAACTGGGCTCCATAAGGCACTAGAAGAGTTGGAAGATACAGATCTACATGGCTGAGGACTATCAAGTGTGAAGTAGGAGATGATGAATGGAGAATTATTGATTTAAAATATCAAGATAGAGACGACTGGTGAAATCTAACTGTGGCCCTTTGCGTTACTAGGCGTGGGAGGAGATGATGATGCTTTTATATATATATATATATATATATATATATATATATATATATATATATATACATATATATATATATATATATATATATATATATATATATATATATATTATATATATATAGTATATATAGTGAGAGGGGGCGAGTGTGCATATCTATCTGAATATCTGAGTGTCATTTTTGACGGGTTGCATAAACTAGTATTCATATATTTGATTCAAAGACATGTCAGTATTATTATTATTATTATTAAGCTACAACCCTAGTTGGTAAAGTAGGATGCTATAAGCCCAAAGCCTCCAACAGGGAAAAATAGCCCAGTGAGAAAAGGAAATTGTGGCGGGATGTTCACATGGACACACACACGCACTCTCTCTCTCTCTCTCTCTCTCTCTCTCTCTCTCTCTCTCTCTCTCTCTCTGGATTTGGCAAACCAAAGCAAATAAATAAATAAAAATTAATCCTCCACAAAATAAGGAAATAAATAAACTACAAGAGATGTAATGAACAATTAAAATAAAACATTAAAAAAAATAAACATTAGAACAGATCTTTTATATACTATAAAAGAGACTCATCTCAGCCTATTTAACATAAGAACATTCGCAGCAAGTTTTGAACTTTCCAAGGACTTCACACCTATTAGTAATCTAAGATACAAATGAACTTTTGAAGCATTTCACACCTATTAGTAATCTAAGATACAAATGAACTTTTGAAGGACTTCACACCTGTAGTAATTTAAGATACAAATGAACTTTTGAACGACTTCACACCTGTTAGTAATCTAAGATACAAATGAACTTTTGAAGCACTTCACACCTGTTAGTAATCTAAGATACAAATAAACTTTGAAGCACTTCACACCTATTAGTAATCTAAGATACAAATGAACTTTCGAAGCACTTCACACCTGTTAGTAATCTAAGATACAAATGAACTTTTGAAGCACTTCACACCTATTAGTAATCTAAGATACAAATGAACTTTCGAAGCACTTCACACCTGTTAGTAATCTAAGATACAAATGAACTTTTGAAGCACTTCACACCTGTTAGTAATCTAAGATACAAATGAACTTTGAAGGACTTCACACCTGCTAGTAATCTAAGATACAAATAAACTTTTGAAGGACTTCACACCTCTTAGTAATCTAAGATACAAATGAACTTTTGAAAGGACTTCACACCTGCTAGTAATCTAAGATACAAATAAACTTTTGAAGCACTTCACACCTATTAGTAATCTAAGATACAAATGAACTTTCGAAGCACTTCACACCTGTTAGTAATCTAAGATACAAATGAACTTTTGAAGCACTTCACACCTATTTAGTAATCTAAGATACAAATAAACTTTCGAAGCACTTCACACCTGTTAGTAATCTAAGATACAAATGAACTTTTGAAGCACTTCACACCTGTTAGTAATCTAAGATACAAATGAACTTTTGAAGGACTTCACACCTGCTAGTAATCTAAGATACAAATAAACTTTTGAAGGACTTCACACCTCTTAGTAATCTAAGATACAAATGAACTTTTGAAGGACTTCACACCTGCTAGTAATCTAAGATACAAATAAACTTTTGAAGGACTTCACACCTATTAGTAATCTAAGATACAAATGAACTTTTGAAGGACTTCACACCTCTTAGTAATCTATGATACAAATGAACTTTTGAAGGACTTCACACCTGCTAGTAATCTAAGATACAAATGAACTTTGAAGGACTTCACAACAGTTAGTAATCTAAGATACAAATGAACTTTTGAAGGACTTCACACCTATTAGTAATCTAAGATACAAATGAACTTTCGAAGGACTTCACACCTCTTAGTAATCTAAGATACAAATGAACTTTTGAAGGACTTCACACCTGCTAGTAATCTAAGATACAAATAAACTTTCGAAGGACTTCACACCTCTTAGTAATCTAAGATACAAATAAACTTTTGAAGGACTTCACACCTGCTAGTAATCTATGATACAAATGAACTTTTGAAGGACTTCACACCTGCTAGTAATCTAAGATACAAATGAACTTTGAAGGACTTCACACCTATTAGTAATCTAAGATACAAATAAACTTTTGAAGGACTTCACACCTCTTAGTAATCTATGATACAAATGAACTTTTGAAGGACTTCACAACAGTTAGTAATCTAAGATACAAATGAACTTTTGAAGGACTTCACACCTCTTAGTAATCTAAGATACAAATGAACTTTCGAAGGACTTCACAACAGTTAGTAATCTAAGATACAAATGAACTTTTGAAGGACTTCACACCTGCTAGTAATCTAAGATACAAATAAACTTTCGAAGGACTTCACACCTATTAGTAATCTAAGATACAAATAAACTTTTGAAGGACTTCACACCTCTTAGTAATCTATGATACAAATGAACTTTTGAAGGACTTCACACCTGCTAGTAATCTAAGATACAAATGAACTTTTGAAGGACTTCACACCTAT
>NC_090752.1:1494215-1499215 GCF_036898095.1 Palaemon carinicauda | reverse complement strand
GCTGGAGAAAAGTGGCCACTCCTAGAATCTTCAATTTTCAAATTAATCATACAGATTATAGACGATGTACTTACTGTTACAGTCTGAAACTGCAGTTTCCGAGAACCTATAGGTAACAGGTGTTGTAGATTCGTCTTCAATGCAAGAGACATTCATCGAAGTCAAGGATCCTGGCATTTCCATTCCGGATGGGCAGGAGTACTCGATGAAGGAGTCTAGCGTCAGGAAATCGGAGGACAATTCGAGCTCCATCAGGGGTGAAACCGCACACGGCAATGATGTCATGTCACAAACTGAATGGGGGAAGAATTTATGTTGAAGGACTTCAATATTCATTTCAATACTTCCAGTTCATTGTATGACATAGATAACACCCTCTACATTTGCTCAGTTTGCTCCAACTAGTGGAACTAATTCATTGTATGACATAGGGATAACACCCTCTACATTTGCTCAGTTTGCTCTAACTAGTGATAATAGTTTATTGTGACGTAATAACACCCTCTACATTTGCTCAGTTTGCTCTAACTAGTGGTAATAGTTCATTGTGACATGATAACACCCTCTACATTTGCTCAGTTTTCTCTAACTAGTGGTGATAGCTCATTGTATGGCATATATATCACCCTCTACATTTGCTCGGTTTCCTCTAACTAGTGGTAATAGTTCATTGTATGACATAGATATCACCCTCTACATTTACTCAGTTTGCTCTAACTAGTGGCGATAGTTCATTGTATGACAGATAACCCCCTCTACTTTTGCTCAGTTTGCTCTAACTAGTGGTAATAGTTCATTGTATGACATAGATATCACCCTCTACATTTACTCAGTTTGCTCTAACTAGTGGTAATAGCTCATTGTATGACATAGATATCACCCTCTACTTTTGCTCAGTTTGCTCTAACTAGTGGTAATAGTTCATTGTATGACATAGATATCACCCTCTACTTTTTCTCAGTTTGCTCCAACTAGTGGTAATAGTTCATTGTATTAGATAGCTCCCTCCACTCTTGCTCAGTTTGCTCCAACTAGTGGTAACAGTTCCTTGTATGACATAGATAGCACCCTCTACATTTGCTCAGTTTGCTCTAACTAGTGGTAATAGTTCATTGTATCAGATAACTCCCTCTACTCTTGCTCAATTTGCTCCAACTAGTGGTTATAGTTCATTGTGACATAATAACACCCTCTACATTTGCTCAGTTTGCTCTAACTAGTGGTAATAGTTCATTATATGACATACGTAACATCCTCTACATTTGCTCTCTTTGCTCTAACTAGTGGTAATAGTTCCCTGTACTAGATAACTCCCTCTACTCTTGCTCAATTTGCTCCAACTAGTGGTAATAGTTCATTGTATGATATAGATAACTCCCTCTACTCTTGCTCAGTTTGCTCCAACTAGTGGTAATAGTTCATTGTATGACATAGATAACTCCCTCTACTCTTGCTCAGTTTGCTCCAACTAGTGGTAATAGTTTATTGTATGACATAGATAACACCCTCTACTCTTGCTCAGTTTGCTCCAACTAGTGGTAATAGTTTATTGTATGACATAGATAACACCCTCTACTCTTGCTCAGTTTGCTCCAACTAATGGTAATAGTTTATTGTATGACATAGATAACACCCTCTACTCTTGCTCAGTTTGCTCCAACTAGTGGTAATAGTTTATTGTATGACATAGATAACACCCTCTACTCTTGCTCAGTTTGCTCCAACTAGTGGTAATGGTTCATTGTATGACAGATTACACCCTTTACTCTTACTCAGTTGCTCTAACTAGTGGCAATGTAGTGATGTTTTGATTACATTATAAAGCAGTAAAGGAGTCCATTCCACAACATAGTATGACTTAAGATTCATATACTTACAAACAATTGATGGCTATCAGTATCAGGCGACTATAACCTAACCTAACCTAACATTTATTGAAAGATCTAAATCTAAGAAAAACCAGAGAGGCACAAGACGAACCTTCTACCAATGTACAATTGTACAACTCGATTTCAGGTGTCACCCAACCTCCCAGTTGACCTCTGCACTCGATCGTCTGTTCTGTGATTGTGGCCGAAGTGTCCATGAAGTAACCCCGTAGACACCTGAGAGTGAGAATCTATTGAATATCTTTTTTTTTTTTTCATGGTATCATTACTGTTATTGATAACTAAGTTACAACTCTATTTGGATGCTACAAACCCAAGGGCTCAAACAGGGAAAATAGCCCAGTGAGGAAAGGAAATAAGGAAACTGATAGAATAGTGTGCCTGAGTGTACCCTCAAGCAAGATGTGCTCTAGCCCAAGACAGTGGAGGACCATAGTACAGAGGCTATGGCATTACCCATGACTAGAGAACAATGGTTTCATTTTGGACTGTCCTCCTAAGGGAGCTTAAATAGCCCAGTGAGGAAAGGAAATAAAGAAACTGATAGAATAGTGTGCCTGAGTGTACCCTCAAGCAAGAGTACTCTGATTCAAGACAGTGGAGGACCATGGTACAGAGGCTATGGCATTACCCATGACTAGAGAACAATGGTTTAATTTTGGACTGTCCTTCTAAGGGAGCTTAAATAGCCCAGTGAGGAAAGGAAATAAAGAAACTGATAGAATAGTGTGCCTGAGTGTACCCTCAAGCAAGAGTACTCTGATTCAAGACAGTGGAGGACCATGGTACAGAGGCTATGGCATTACCCATGACTAGAGAACAATGGTTTAATTTTGGACTGTCCTTCTAAGGGAGCTTAAATAGCCCAGTGAGGAAAGGAAATAAGGAAACTGATAGATTAGTGTGCCTTAGTACACCCTCAAGTAAGAGTGCTCTAACTCAAGACAGTGGGAGGACCATGGTACGGAGGCTATGGCACAACCCAAGACTAGAGAACAATGGTTTATTTTGGACTGTCCTTCTAAGGGAGCTTAAATAGCCCAGTGAGGAAAGGAAATAAGGAAGCTGATAGAATAGTGGTGCCTGAGTGTACCCTCAAGCATGAGTACTCTAACTCAAGACAGTGAAAGACCATGGTACAGAGGCTATGACACTACCAAAGACTAGAGAACAATGGTTTAATTTGGTGTGTCCTCCTAGAAGAGCTTCTTACCATAGCTTAAGAGTCTCTACTACCAGGAAAAGTAGCCTTGTGAGGAAAGTGAATAAGGAAATCAATAAACTATATATGAGAAGTAATTAATGAAACATTAAATGAAATATCTTAAGATCAGTAACATCATGAAAATTGATTTGTCATATGTAAGACACTTATGTCTGTTCTCTCCTCTCTTCGCATCTTTCTCTTTCTACCCTATCTGCGACCCGCACCAGTCGGCCAACAACTAGGTACTTAATTTCAGGAACCTATCCATTTGTCCCCCTCTCGTTCGGTCTGAAAGACTGGCTCGGTACAGAGAGAGAGAGAGAGAGAGAGAGAGAGAGAGAGAGAGAGAGAGAGAGAGAGAGAGAGAGAGAGAGAGAGAGAAATCATAATGGCGTTTTGAAATTACATCACTATAACTCTTTAGCTGTGGTAAGCATCTCGTCTAGAAGGACACTCCAAAATGAAACCATTGTTCTCTAGTCTTGGGTAGTGCCATAGACTCTGTACGATGGTCTTCCACTGTCTTGGGGTAGAGTTCTCTTGCTTGAGGGTACATTAGGGCACACTATTGTATCTTATTTCTCTTCCTCTTATTTTGTTAAGATTTTTATAGTTTATATATAAAATATTTATTTCAATGTTTTCACTGTTCTTAAAATATTTTATTTCATTTGTTAATTACTTTTCTTATTTCCTTTCCTCACTGGGCTATTTTTCCCTGTTGGAGCCCTCGGGCTCATAGCACCCTGCTTTTCCAACTAGGGTTGTAGCTTAGCAAGTAATAATAATAATAATAATAACAATAATAATAATAATAATAATAATAATACTCAATTTTCTATAACGAGGCGCATTTGCACCGACTCACAGCGGTGCCCTTTTAGCTCAGAAAAATTCCAACTAGCTGATTTGGTTAGAATAATCTTGTCCAACCAATCAGCTAGCAGGAAACTTTTCCGAGCTAAAAGGGCACCCCTGGGCGCCGGTGGAAATGTGCCAGAAAAGTTTCCAATTAGATAAATGGTTAGAATTATCTTACCCAACCAACCAGCTAGCAAGAAACTTTTCCGAGCTAAAAGGGCACCCCTGAGATCTGGTGATTGGTTTAGAATTATCTTGTCACTAGTAGGAAACTTTTCTAAGCTAAAAGGACATTATTAAAAGATATTGAATACACGCTTAGGCATTATATATCAAGCTTAAGTCATCATTTGATATATTATTGTTACTTAAATAAGTTGGTTATTAATTCACTTACTTATATTTTGCTTGAGTGTTGAAAGTAGTGCTATTGTCCCATTCTAGAATCATGTTCTCCGTAGCCGGAGGTGGGCCCCCGATGCAGTCTGGAAGAGTTACAAGGAGTTACAAAGAGTTACAAGCATTTGGAAGCCTCAAAGACTTTTTAGTCCATCCGCGGAGACTCCACTTGCTCTTTGGTAGAGCGATTTAGTTTAAGCATTTAGAGAATTCTTATGATATTGTCTAACTTATTCTTGAACTTGTTTACCGTGTTACTATTCACTACATCTGCTGGAAGAGAGAGAGAGAGAGAGAGAGAGAGAGAGAGAGAGAGAGAGAGAGAGAGAGAGAGAGAGAGAGAGAGAGAGGAGAGAGAGAGAGGTATTGTGTCATTGTCAGGTATCTTGAAGCTGTCTTTTCAATCCAATTAATTTCTCTTAAGGTTTTAAAGGTCGTTCATGAATGGCAGAGGCAAGGGGCAGTAACATTGCCCCATCAAGTAGGACAATGCCCTAGAGACTGCCCATATATACATAAGATCAGTGCCCAAGCCCCCTCTCACCAAAGCTAGGAACAAGGAGGGCCAGACAATGGCTGCTGATGATTCAGCAGATAGATCTATGGGCTCCCCCAAAACCCTGTTCCTTTGCTCACAAGGATGG
>NC_090752.1:1476633-1486215 GCF_036898095.1 Palaemon carinicauda | reverse complement strand
ATTGTAGATGTGGCACAATGTTTCAGCATTGCCACTTTTCACCACTTTCATTCATAAATTTTCTTTTTTAGTAGGAAAGCATTGTAGATGTGGTACAATGTTTCATCATTGCTAGTTTTCACAATTTTCATTCATAACATCTCATTTTTATTGGGAAAGCATTATAGATGTGGCACAATGTTTCATCATTGCCAGTTTTCACAAATTTCATTCATAACATCTCATTTTTATTGGGAAAGCATTGTAGATGTGGCACAATGTTTCGACGTTGCCACTTTTCACCAATTTCATTCATAAAACCTCTCTATTATTGGGAAAGCATTGTAGATGTGGCACAATGTTACGGCGTTGCCATTTTTCACCAATTTCATTCATATAACCTCTCTATTAGTGGGAAAGTATTGTAGATGTGGCACAATGTTTCAGCGTTACAACTTTTCACCAATTTCATTCATAAAACCTCTCTATTAGTGGGAAAGCATTGTAGATGTGGCACAATGTTTCAGCGTTACAACTTTTCACCAATATCATTCATAAAACCTCTCTATTAGTGGGAAAGCATTGTAGATGTGGCACAATGTTACGGCGGTGCCATTTTATGTCATTTTCATTCAAAAAACCTCTTTTTTAATGGGAAAGCATTGTAGATGTGGCACAATGCTTCGGGGTTACCACTTTTCACCAATTTCATTCGTAAAACCTCTCTATTAGTGGGAAAGCATTGTAGATGTGGCACAATGCTTCGGCGTTGCCACTTTTCACCATTTTCATTAAAAAAACCTCTTTATTAATGGAAAAGCATTGCAGATGTGGCACAATGCTTCGGGTTACCACTTTTCACCAATTTCATTCGTAAAACCTCTCTATTAGTGGGAAAGCATTGTAGATGTGGCACAATACTTCGGCGTTGCCACTTTTCACCATTTTCATTCCAAAAACCTCTTTATTAATGGGAGAGCATTGTAGATGTGGCACAATGCTTCGGCGTTGCCACTTTTCACCAATTTCATTCATAAAACCTCTCTATTATAGGGAAAGCATTGTAGATGTGGCACAATGTTACGGCGTTGCCACTTTTTGCCAATTTCATTCATAAAACCTCTCTATTATAGGGAGAGCATTGTAGATGTGGCACAATGCTTCGGCGTTGCCACTTTTCACCATTTTCATTCAAAAAACCTCTTTATTAGTGGGAAAGCATTGTAGATGTGGCACAATGCTTCGGCGTTGCCACTTTTCACCATTTTCCTTAAAAAAAACCTTTATTAGTGGGAAGGCATTGGAGATGTGGCACAATGCTTCGGCGTTGCCACTTTTCACCAATTTGATTCATAAAACCTCTCTCTTAGTGGGAAAGCCTCGTAAATGTGGCATTCAGTGTTTTCTTACTTTAAGTGTGTAAGAAATCTAAAACGATCACAGTACAACAGGCTTATAAAATGTTTATTTCCTATAATGCAATTAAAGTAATTAAATTTATAACACTCAAGGTATAAACTAATACTTGTTATGTTCCATTATAATCATATTGACCCTAGTAATAAATTATCTAGGTTGGACATTATTTTCTAACTTGCATATATTCGAGTCCCCCTTTAAGAAAATTTTATTTTCCATTTTCTTTAATATTTCAAGGGTATTAGATATACTTAAATAACTATATATAAGTATATATATATATATATATATATGTGTGTGTGTGTGTGTGTGTATTTATATACATATATGAATACACACACACACATATATACATACAGATATATATATATATATATATATATTGGTATATATATGTCTATACAGTTATATGTATATATACATGGATATGTGCATATGTATGCATATGTATATATATATATATATATATATTGGTATATATATTTTTCTATACAGTTATATGTATTTATACATGTATTTGTGCATATTATATATATATATATATATATGTATAGTGTGTTAACATATATGTATCTATATACATACATGCATACATACATACATATATAGAGATACATACATAAATATATATTGTTTTTCCATCCAGTCTGCACACAAGAAGTCAACATAACGCATGCCACAACAACCTGGGTAAACAGCAACATCTACACAGTCGGTCTGAACGTCGACATCCAATGCCTCGATGGTTACCTCATGAAGACTGGAAACAAGATGGCGCACAGCAACGCCACAATAGAGTGCACGTATATTGGCTGGTTCCCCTTTCTCTGGACCATAGAATGCGTCCCAGGTGAGAGTTTTACTTTATCTTTCTGTATCTTAGATAGCTAAGAGGTGTGAAGTCGTTCAAAAGTTCATTTGTATCTTAGATTACTAATAGGTGTGAAGTCCTTCAAAAGTTCATTTGTATCTTAGATTACTAACAGGTGTGAAGTGCTTCGAAAGTTCATTTGTATCTTAGATTACTAATAGGTGTGAAGTCGTTCAAAAGTTCATTTGTATCCTAGATTACTAAGAGGTGTGAAGTCCTTCGAAAGTTCATTTGTATCTTAGATTACTAATAGGTGTGAAGTCCTTCAAAAGTTCATTTGTATCTTAGATTACTAATTGGTGTGAAGTGCTTCGAAAGTTCATTTGTATCTTAGATTACTAATAGGTGTGAAGTGCTTCGAAAGTTCATTTGTATCTTAGATTACTAATTGGTGTGAAGTCGTTCGAAAGTTCATTTGTATCTTAGATTGCTAATTGGTGTGAAGTCGTTCGAAAGTTCATTTGTATCTTAGATTGCTAATTGGTGTGAAGTCGTTCGAAAGTTCATTTGTATCTTAGATTGCTAAGAGGTGTGAAGTCGTTCGAAAGTTCATTTGTATCTTAGATTGCTAAGAGGTGTGAAGTCGTTCGAAAGTTCATTTGTATCTTAGATTGCTAAGAGGTGTGAAGTCGTTCGAAAGTTCATTTGTATCTTAGATTGCTAAGAGGTGTGAAGTCGTTCGAAAGTTCATTTGTATCTTAGATTGCTAAGAGGTGTGAAGTCGTTCGAAAGTTCATTTGTATCTTAGATTGCTAAGAGGTGTGAAGTCGTTCGAAAGTTCATTTGTATCTTAGATTGCTAAGAGGTGTGAAGTCGTTCGAAAGTTCATTTGTATCTTAGATTGCTAAGAGGTGTGAAGTCCTTCGAAAGTTCATTTGTATCTTAGATTACTAAGAGGTGCGAAGTCCTTCAAAAGTTCATTTGTATAAGAGGTGCGAAGTCCTTCAAAAGTTCATTTGTATCTTAGATTACTAAGAGGTGCGAAGTCCTTCAAAAGTTCATTTGTATCTTAGATTACTAAGAGGTGCGAAGTCCTTCAAAAGTTCATTTGTATCTTAGATTACTAACTGGTGTGAAGTGCTTCAAAAGTTCATTTGTATCTTAGATTACTAAGAGGTGCGAAGTCCTTCAAAAGTTCATTTGTATCTTAGATTACTAAGAGGTGCGAAGTCCTTCAAAAGTTCATTTGTATCTTAGATTACTAAGAGGTGCGAAGTCCTTCAAAAGTTCATTTGTATCTTAGATTACTAACTGTTGTGAAGTCCTTCAAAAGTTCATTTGTATCTTAGATTACTAACTGTTGTGAAGTCCTTCAAAAGTTCATTTGTATCTCAGATTACTAACTGTTGTGAAGTCCTTCAAAAGTTCATTTGTATCTTAGATTATTAACAGGTGTGAAGTCCTTCAAAAGTTCATTTGTATCTTAGATTACTAAGAGGTGTGAAGTCGTTCAAAAGTTCATTTGTATCTTAGATTACTAACTGTTGTGAAGTCCTTCAAAAGTTCATTTGTATCTTAGATTACTAAGAGGTGTGAAGTCGTTCAAAAGTTCATTTGTATCTTAGATTACTAACTGTTGTGAAGTCCTTCGAAAGGTCAAACTTGCTGCTAGTGTTCTTATGTTGAATAGGCTGAGATGAGTCTCTTTAATAGTACATGAAAGATCTGTTTAAATGTTGTTATTGTTCTTAAATTGTACAAAGGCTGAGATAAGTCTCTTTTTATAGTTTATAGATGAAAGAGCTTTTTTTAATGTTGTTATTGTTCTTAAATTGTAAATAGGCTGAGATGAGTCTCTTTTATAGTTTATAAAAGATCTTTTTTAATGTTGTTATTGTTCTTAAAGTGTTTTATTTTAATTGTTCATTACATCTCTTGTAGTTTATTTATTTCCTTTATTTTGTGGAGGATTAATTTTTATTTTTTTCATTTGCTTTGGTATTTCCAAATCCAGAGAGAGAGAGAGAGAGAGAGAGAGAGAGAGAGAGAGAGAGTAAGGGGACGTAGTCAAAGAATGTAATAGGAGAGGAAGAATGTGAATAACACCAGAGAGAGAGAGAGAGAGAGAGAGAGAGAGAGAGAGAGTGTGTGTATGTGTGTGCGTGCGTGTGTGTGTGTGTGTCATCCCACCACAAAATCTTTTCACCACTGGGTTATTTTTCCCTGTTGGAGGGCTTGGGCTTATAACATCCTACTTTACCAACTAGGGTTGTATTATAGGTAATAATAATAATAATGATAATAATAATAATAATAATAATAATAATAATAATAATAATAATAATAATAATAATACTGACATGTCTTTGAGTCAAATATATGAATACTAGTTTACACAACCCGTCAAAAATGACGTTTAGATATATAGATAGATATGCACACTCACCCCCTCTCACTATATATATATATATATATATATATTATATATATATATACACAGTATATATATATATATATATATACATATCTAAATATATATATATATATATATATACATATCTAAATATATGTGTATATATATATATACATATATATATATATATATATATTTCGATATATAAATATATATATATGTATGTATATATGTATATATATACATATTACATATATATATATATATATATATATAAGCATCATCATCTCCTCCCACGCCTAGTAACGCAAAGGGCCTCAGTTAGATTTCACCAGTCGTCCTTATCTTGATCTTTTAAATCAATAATTCTCCATTCATCATCTCCTACTTCACGCTTGATAGTCCTCAGCCATGTAGGTCTGTGTCTTCCAACTCTTCTAGTGCCTTGTGGAACCCAGTTGAAAGTCTGGCGAACTAATCTCTCTCGGGGAGTGCGAAGAGCATGCCCAAACTATCTCGATCTACCCCTCACCATGATCTCATCCACATATGGCACTCGAGTATTCTCTCTTATAGTTTCATTTCTAATCCTGTCCTGCCCTTTAACTCCTAATATCCTTCTGAGGGTTTTGTTCAAATGTAAATATGAACATTTTATTTCTCATTTTGACAGCTGTAAATATGAACATTTTTTCTCATTTTGACAGATGTAAATATGAACATTTTTTCTCATTTTGACAGCTGTAAATATGAACATTTTTTTCTCATTTTGACAGCTGTAAATATGAAAAATTTTTTCTCATTTTGACAGCTGTAAATATGAAAATTTTTCCTCATCTTGACAGCTGTAAATATGAACATTTTTTTCTCATTTTGACAGCTGTGAATATGAACATTGTTTTCTCATTTTGACAGCTGTAAATGTGAACATTTTTTTCTCATTTTGACGGCTGTAAATATGAAAAAATATTTTCACATCTTGACAGCTGTAAATATGAAAAGTTTTTCTCATTTTGACAGCTGTAAATATGAAAATTTTTTTCTCATTTTGACAGCTGTAAATATGAACATTTTTCTCTCATTTTGACAGCTGTGAATATGAACATTTTTCTCTCATTTTGACAGCTGTAAATATGAACATTTTTCTCTCATTTTGACAGTTGTATATATGAAAATGTTTTTCTCATTTTGACAGCTGTAAATATGAAAAAGTTTTCTCATTTTGATTGCTGTAAATATGAACATTTTTTCTTAATTTGACAGCTGTACATATGAACATTTTTTTCTTATTTTGACAGGTGTATATATGAAAAAAAATTTCTCATTTTGACAGCTGTAAATATGAACATTTTTCTCTCATTCTGACAGCTGTAAATATGAACATTTTTCTCTCATTTTGACAGCTGTAAATATGAACATTTTTTTCTCATTTTGACAGCTGTAAATATGAAAAAGTTTTCTCATTTTGATTGCTGTAAATATGAACATTTTTTCTCAATTTGACAGCTGTACATATGAACATTTTTTTCTTATTTTGACAGGTGTATATATGAAAACATTTTTCTCATTTTGACAGCTGTAAATATGAATATTTTTTTTATTTTGACAGCTGTAAATATGAACATTTTTTTTCTCATTTTGACAGCTGTAAATATGAACATTTTTTTTCTCATTTTGACAGGTGTATATATGAAAAAAAATTTCTCATTTTGACAGCTGTAAATATGAACATTTTTCTCTCATTCTGACAGCTGTAAATATGAACATTTTTCTCTCATTTTGACAGCTGTAAATATGAAAATGTTTTTTCTCATTTTGACAGCTGTAAATATGAAAAAGTTTTCTCATTTTGATTGCTGTAAATATGAACATTTTTTCTCAATTTGACAGCTGTACATATGAACATTTTTTTCTTATTTTGACAGGTGTATATATGAAAACATTTTTCTCATTTTGACAGCTGTAAATATGAATATTTTTTTATTTTGACAGCTGTAAATATGAACATTTTTTTTCTCATTTTGACAGCTGTAAATATGAACATTTTTTTCTCATTTTGATAGCTGTAAATATGAACATTTTTTCTCATTTTGACAGCTGTAAATATGAACATTTTTCCTCATCTTGACAGCTGTAAATATGAACATTTTTTCTCAATTTGACAGCTTGTACCGGTGACCCCCCCTATGCCAGGGTCCAACATGAATTTGACAGAGATAAATGATAAGGAAATTGGCGCAATTGTGACATACTATTGCGATGATGGATTCTATATCCCAGCTGTAAGTATTGGATCGTTTTACCTAAGCAAATACAACATAAAAACTCCTAATTTATCTCTCTCTCTCTCTCTCTCTCTCTCTCTCTCTCTCTCTTTGGAATAGTAGTACATACTGACGTGAATAAAATCATAGATTTTTTTTTTACAAAATTTAAATAATTTAGACAATTTTACCTAAAAGAAATACAACATAAAAACTAATTTCTGTTTGATTTAGACCTCTCTCTCTCTCTCTCTCTCTCTCTCTCTCTCTCTCTCTCTCTCTCTCTCTTTTGGAATAATACACATTGATGTGAATAAATTCATGAATATTTTTACTTTTTTCTATTTTAATGTAGAATAATTCATGATTTTTGAAAATTGTATATCTGTGAATTTTATGACCTTCGAAAATTGTCCATCAATGAATTTTAGGATTTTCGAAAATTGATCTTCGGAAATTTTCTATCAATGAATTTTATGATATTAGAAAATTGTCTATCAATGAATTTTAGGATTTTCGAGAATTGTTTATCAGTGAATTTTATTATCTTCGAAAATTGCCCATCAATGAATTTTGTAATCTTGAAAATTCTCTATCAATGAATTTTATAGTCTTCTAAAATTTTTAGATCAATGAATTTTATGACCTTCGGAAATTGTCTATCAATGATTTTTATGACCTTTGAAAATTATCTATCAATGAATTTTAGGATTTTCGAAAATTGTCTATCATTGAAATTTATGACTATTGAAAATTGTCTATCAACGAATTTTATGATCTTCAAAAAATGTCTATTAATGAATATAATGAATAACCTACCTTTCTTCCCACAGACCTTTCCAAACGCAAGTAACGAGACAACCGTTACCTGTAATGAAACCTTGGACTGGGAGCCCATTACTTTGCTGGTCACTGATTTATTCTGTGCACAAGGTAAGAAACTTGCGTTTATTCATTTATCTGTTTATTTAACTCTTAGCAAGATTACGTTAAAACTTCTAGCTTGATTTGTTGACCGAATGCTCCACTTATAGCACAGAAAGAAATAGATCTGTTTGAGGCTCCAGGTGAGGATGGGCAGGTTCATCTTTGCTAAGATTCTTGGACATGATGTGTTCTACTGTTAGCAAGATTACGTCAAAACTTCTAGCTGGATTTTAACTACACAGTAAGGTATTTTTTGACCGATTGCTCCCCTTAAAACACAGAAAGAAATAGATATCTGTTTGATTCTCGAGGTGAGGATGGCAGGTTCATCCTTGCCAAGATTCTTGGACATGATGTGTTCTACCTTTAGCAAGATTACGTCAAAGCGTCTAGCTTGATTTTCACTACACGGCTGTTTGATACCCTTGACAGTAAATGCATTTGTTGACCGAATGCCCCACTTATAGCACAGAAAGAAATAGATATCTGTTTGAGGCTCGAGGTGAGGATGGCAGGTTCATCCTTGCCAAGATTCTTGGACATGATGTGTCCTACCATGCTAGCAGTATTTTTAGCTTTACTTTAGAAGCAGGTCTTCTGGAGGCTATCTAACTTTTAAAATAAAATTTTTCGCCTTTATGGTTTTAATTGAATATTCTTTTATTCTTTCTTCCTTGCCAAGATTCTTGGACATGATGTGTCCTACCATGCTAGCAGTATTTTTAGCTTTACTTTAGAAGCAGGTCTTCTGAAAGCTATCTAACTTTTAAAATGACATTTTCGTCTTTATGGTTTTAATTGAATATTCTTTTAGTTTTTATTTATATTAAATGATATTGGTGTCAATGACCTTAGATGTCAGGATGCCAGAAACCCTCAAATCAATCAATTAAACCTGTACAGATATTGTGCTTTTCTGGTAACAAGATTACGTGAAAATTCCTTACCCGATTTTCACGCAATTTTAACAACTGATAGGTATTATACTCTTCATGAAAACATTAAAATTTGGAGATGATCCAGATCAAGGTAGTGACACTGTTATCATTATTATACCGTAGATTCATTCACGATCAACAAGTGAAACAGGGTAGGCTTGGTCCGTAGACTTGAGGAAAATGTTGTCAATCTTCAATAGAGGAAGTCTGAGATCTCAGATTATTCCATTATATTTTCTTAAGGTAAAAATATGTCCATGACGAGTGCTTTGCTAAACTAAAGATTTACGTTTTGAAACTGAAGTGTTTACTTGTTTACGAGACCTCCTACAAGGACTTAGCACTGAAAGCATAATTATGAAACTGGTGGAGTTTTGCATTATAGGAGAGCAGTACTAGGGCTGGGGTTGCCAGTTACGCAATATACTTATTACCTCCGCCAACGAAGTTGGGAGGAGGTTATGTTTTACCTCTTGTTTGTGTATTTGTTTGTTTGTGAACAGCTTCCTGGTCACAATTTTGATCGTAGAGTAATGGAAATTGCAGAGATTAACTGTTATGTAAATAGCTGGAAATTTTCAAATTTTGGAAGATCACGGTCAAAGGTCAAGGTCACGGTCAAACAAAATGTCCAATTCACGTAATCAGTCACAAGTTTGGACATCTGTGTGAGACTTCAAACAATTAATACATGTTCAGGTCAAATGTCAAGGTCAAGGTCGAGCGAAAAGTAGAGAAATAAGCTGCCGCGGCGGAGGTCAGCGCTCTACTGAGTGCCCCTCTATAGTCAATTTTTTTAATGAGGCACATTCGCACTGACTCGCAATGGGG